>NC_053417.1:18095205-18395205 GCF_016859285.1 Xiphias gladius | reverse complement strand
ATACTGATCAGTTTATTTTACTTGCTAGCTTTGTCTGTCTGATGCTGCCCTGCAGATATTTGGCTTCATGGGAGAAAGTAGAGCAGAGTGGCTTTGGAAAAGCATTAGTTTGCTTTTGCAAAACACAGGAAACCAGGCAAAGGCCTGCTCTGGCTTGTGATGGCAGAAGGGCAAATCTCAAGAGCAGGCAAGAGAGGGAGTGGGAAGTGAAGAATGAGGAACAAAATAAGAGTATGAGTGCTGCAGAAAGAGAACTTACGCTTTGGGGCTCTCCAACATTTTAATCTGTGTTCCAAGTTTCAAGTCGTGATTCTTTTTGTTTACTTTGGTTCCTATATTCTCTCTCTCTTTCTTTTTTTGCTTGTTTTACTTCTGAATTGTATGTATGTATTGTGACATCATCTGTATATTCTCCTCCGTTTTCTTGTTTAAGTCAGGAGGAAACAGACTTAGTTGATGATATGTAGAGGCAAGTTTTCCTACTTGATTTGATCTGGTTTCCCTTAACATCCATAGAACAAATAGGAAGCTCAGTCGTTCGTAACGCTCAGGAGATGACATGTCTGATTCTGGAGAATCATAACCTCAGTTTAGCCCAGAGAGTTTGGATTATTTAGATACATGAAAATAGATTGCAAATATATGTTGAGTAGGAATAGAATTTTTTTCAGGATGAATGTAAAAGAAAACAAAAATACTTGGCTGACTTCTCTGGCTCACTGCATCAACTCATGACTCAAATGAAAAACGACAAGAGTTTTTATATGGAAGCAGTGTTTTCAGGCAGAAGAGCCTATGTTGTTTGCTTCCCTCAGCAGAAGAAGGAAAAAAATACTAAGGCCACTACTCAAGAGAGACTGCCCAGCATTCCCCTAGCAACAACATTGTTATTGGAGGGGACTGACAGAAGTTGCAAGGGAAGTTGCTATAGCTACAAGTTAATCTTTTTGTGTAGCCTTAAGTAACAGTGGAGTAATAAAGTATGGTACCGGTAGTTGTTACCCAGTTTGCCCACAGACCCAAAGCATTAGAGGTTTAGTGTATTGTCAAACTATGCATTGAATGCTCCATTTGTAGACTAATTGTAATTTTCCTCCACATATTGTCATCTGTTTAATTGTATTGGATGTGCAAGCAATATATTTATGATTTAATGTCTTAAAGTGCGGTAGAAGTAGTAGGAAGGGTGAGGTCAGGCCTTAGCGAACAGATTGCAACTTATCAAAGACTTATTGGAGGATTTTTTTATTGGGTAAAGCCAGAGGAGGGCATGTAAGTGTGTGTGCCCCCTGTCTGTTATTAGATTTACACCAAACACCAACCCATGTTCAACCAATGTTTGCTAGCACTGAGCTGAGCTGTGTGGGGCTTAAACTGCAAATGTAATGACCCATAATTTCCCCATGTCCAACTGTTTCCACAAGATGTGGGCATGGCATGCAAGTCAAGTAGTGCGTCATGATCTGCTCTGTAGTCAACCAGGTAATTGCTTGTACTGTGTCAGCATTTTCTCACTGTGGAACGTGCATTACAAGCATTGAGATGGGATGTCTATACAGGTTACTCCACACAGAAAAACCCTTTTTCACTGATGTTTGACCTTTGAGTTTGCTGTCAAAGTTGAATATTTGCATGTGTAAATTCTGTCTGTGTAGTTATATACATATAGAGTAGACATGGGGAGTCAAACACCACAGAGGGAATCATGCTCTGTGTCTGTACTATCCTCTATTATTTTGCCAGAACAAAGCTATCTGTTGTTTGTGTTTGGCCCTAAGGGTACAGATTGCATTCGAGGATCAAGAGGGAGAAAGAGAGAGCTTTTTGTCCTGGGACTGAATAGCCATTACACTCACAGCCCACATTGAAGAGACATGGCTCCTGCCTAACAGCCTCTCCCTCTCCAGGGGGCTCAGTGCCTGGGGACTTACATAAGAGGCAACATGTGTAGAGACTGCAGAGTAATGAGTGAATTACGAAGATGCTCACACACATGCATGCATACACAGTGACAACATAACCTGATGCTTAACCACATATTTACATCTATAAATTTATGTTCATTGTGTATTTACAAAACATGCTTTAATGTACAAAGAGATGACGGAAATACAAAACAGGAAAAATAGAGAGAGTGATCAGGATGGAGGCAGGGGGTCACAGCTGATTATTGGAGGGGGTACAGGCTTGTGTTGGGTCGAGGTAGACTGTTTACTGCTATTCTTGACTATCCGCCTTCGGAGTGAGCAAGGAAGTGAGATAGAGAGAGAGGGACAGAGGACGTTACGTAATACAGTAGAGTCGAGGCAGGATGATGGGCGATGGACGGATAGTGGGATGGAGAGCCGTGGGTGTTCTATTAATAGTGGGTGTGGATGGAGCAGCTGTCCGGGCCACACAACAGGCAGACGATCATCAACACCAGCCTGGTCAGTTCTAATAGCTTCAGTTGTCAATGTTACCTTATTATGCAGAATATACCAGTTTGACTACATCATGCCAGTGCCTGCACTGTTTTTTTACTTACTATGTGTGCAATGATAAGTCATATTTTCAAAAGCCTTCATCTACATCTTCATTTATGATTTCATATGCTTAAGGATAATACACATCATTTACATAAACAGTGAATAGCCCCATTTCCTTTTGGAGCCAGTCAGGTCCCTTGAGCCTTGAACAGACTGAAAGGAAAAAGGTAGAGAGAGATGCATATCAGGACACATGACAGAAAAATGTATGGTTAACACAAATGTGGTTTTGTGGTTCCCACCCTTACATTCTCATGCTCTGAGTGTGCATGAGGATGAGCGATGTGAACATATGTTTTAGTGATGAATTAACAAAAAACTTTGCCTGAGGAAGAGTCTATCTCATGACTTACCCCTATTTTTGGTGTGCATATCTCTGCCACTGTGTGCATATGTTTGTGTTCAAGAGAGATAAAGAGAGAGACAGTCAGAGAAAAAAAGCAATATGAAAACGTGGTCAGTGTGTCCTATCAAGACTCAAACAAAGTGGGGTTTGAAAGTTGGTTTTGTTTACATGTGTATGTGTGACAGTGTTTTTCAGCTCTCAGGTTTTACGCCAGTCTTCCTGCCAATCTGAGGCACACAGTTACTTTGGATATGAAGAAGTGCACATGCATATTCATACAGTTCAGACAGAGACACACAAATACACCCTGATGCCTGTTTTGGGGATCACATATTGGACGGACAAGTGCTATTTAAAGCAACAACCACCAGGGCTCGGGGGGAGAGCAGAGATTATTGTTGGCAGTGCACAAAGCCGGTGAAAACTACACCCACCATATTAAACTCCACACAGCTTTGACTCATCCTGATACAAAATGGATAAGCTTTGTGGTCAGCCAACTCAAAACAATGAAATCTACTGATACTGCCTCAGCCCCTTCCACTCTGTCTTCCTCTTTTCTCTTGACCTTCTAAAACTGGTTCCTTCCAAGCAGTCTGTGTGACGCACAGTTTTTTCCCCTGGTAAACAAGACAGACCTGTAGTGTGTTGTGAAGGGCTTAAAGTGATAATCCAATGTAAATCTGTCTCTTGAGAATGAAACAATCACCCACTGTACCTGTAGACTTAGAGGATGACTGTAAAATGTTCATAGTTTGCTCTTTCACACACAACAAATGCTGTGTGAGAGGGGGGTCTGTGGGAAGTCATGTTCTGGTAAACGGAGTCTTGGCTTTGCCAAACAGGTGGGATACACATGCAGGGAGGGAGAGTGATTAGATTAGGTTAGGAAGAAAAACTTAGATGAAAAAGGTCAATACACCACCGACGAACATGTCAATGTTAAGCCGTGTGTGTGGCCTCAATGGTCTGCTTGTCGGTTTTCAAAATTGTTGTGTTTTGTGGCATTTGGCATGGATTTTAAGTGAGCTTGTACTAAATGCAATATGCACTATAAACCAGGCGGATCCTGGAAATTTCTACTGGGCTGATAACTAGAGCAGAGGTGCTGTGTTAAATATAGAGGGAAGGCCGTGTCGTCTCCCCAACAACAGCAGAGAGCCCACTATAGTACTGGGTGGGGTTGGTGCGTAGGGGGTGCCAAACAGCAACATGGTGACATCATATCACCATTTGTAGTATCAAAGACCAAGTGTCCTCTGAGGACCTGTTGGAATCTACTGTTGGAGGTTTTTTTGTATTCAAGTAATAAAAACTGAACCTTGAAAATCATCCCACAAAAATGCTCAGTCTGAGCCTGGACTCATTGTAATTTACTGCACCTTGGAAGAAATGATTGTCGACAAAGTCCCCCCCCCTCTCTCTCTCTCTCTCTCTTTCTCTCTCTGTTTCCCTCTCCCTCTCTCTCTCTCTCTCTTTCTCTCTCTCTCTGTTTCTCTCTCTCTCTCTCTCCCTCTGTATATACCTGGGCCTGGCTTGTTGACTTAAGTTGGCCCATGTGTTGTGCCGCTGCCAGAGGGGAGGGTTCTTGGCCCAGGCAAGGCCAATACAAGTTGAGGGAGGAAGGAAGGTGAGAGAGAGAGTGAGTGTGTGCGTGCGTGCGTGCTTGCGTGCGAGAGTGAGTGTATGGTTTTGTTTGTGCATGTGTTTAAGTGTGCCAAATGCTCCAACAAGAAGCATCCGCAAATGCTCGTACTACACATACATACATATACACAGATACAAGGGGGAATAAAACAGGGTTAAGATTTCCATATTGAGGCTTTGTGCCTGTCTCATAAAATACATTTTTCAGTGACAGTGCCAATAGATTTGACAGCTCAGAGTATGAATGGTGTCACTACATTTAATAACTCAGTTACCACAGAGTGTGCATATGTGCCCACACATGTTCCTCTGCAAATGTGGGGTAGACTGTTATGTTTATCATGTCATCATTAAATTTACTGCATGCCATAAATGTACCATGGTTGGACTGAAAGGTTCCTGTAAACATCCAGCTATGGGGAGTCAAAAACCGAGAAACCCCAAAACGCCCTTCCCCTCAAAGACACAGACAATCATACATACATATCCTATACACACACAGACCAAATTTGTTGACAGCCATCTCCACTTTCCTGTCATCTATTTCTGGGTGGTAAATAAAGGCATCCCCACTTTAACTCGCTCCAAAATAAAGCCTCTCAAAAGAAGATGCAGACAGATTTACTGTAGCGTCGGTGCAGTCACTCTTTAGCCTGTCCTCCACTCCCACCAAGTTTAATGGCTCCATAGTTATCTCACAGACACTAGAATTAATAGAGAAAGGTGAGGAGGAGAGAGTAGTATCATTACAGTATCTGCAGGCATTGATGTGTTCATCAGAGTAAGCAGTAAATAGGAATGGTGGGACTGTTACCTGTGCAAACTGGTTTTATGATGGCAGGATATGGCATCCATCTGCTTCTGTCTTGGTATTTCAACAGCAGATTAGCTTCACTAATGTCCGCATGAATAAGAGTCACACAGCAATAGGCCCAATGAGAAAGGGTGTCTAAAACTTGCCATTAGTTTTGTTTATTGCTTAACGTGCACACATTGACACACACAAACACTGGCACAAGATGTAATGAAACTGTGGTGGAATATCAAGGTTCTGCTGGGAAGCAGAGGTAGGAAAAAGCTCAATGTCAGGAAATCTGAGGAGGTGGTGGTGGGGGGGTTCTGGTGTGTGTTGGTATCTGTGTGTGTGTGTGTGTGCTTATGTAAGAGAGCGAGGTATATCAAAGTTTGAATTAGCTTTGGAATCAACTAATAAACTAGCTTTCTTTCCAGTTTTTATTTTTTTCTAATCTCGCTCACTAATACACACGCACACACCAAAAACAGACATGCATGACTGTGAGTGGTATGCTATTAGTACACCACTTCCAGACCATAGGCTGGTCAAATGGGACCAGGTCTCCAAACACATGTTTTGTGGAATTGAAAGCACCATCTCTTTATCTCCAGAGTGAAGATGACAACACATAGTCCATGTTGGCAACAAAACGAGAAAAACAGTACAGAAATGTCATTAAAAAATAGACAGAGGTCTATAAATCAGAATTGTGTCCCTGGTTGGCCCTGTTTAGTGCTGAAAACAAGGCTAATGACTGAAACAGGACACGGCTAATCTTGTTATCTCTTTATCTCTCGTCCAGACTGTGTGTGTGTTTATGCACGTGTATGTGTGTGTTGCGTATTATGTATATGTGTATTACTTGTCTCTCCTCTGGGTATGTCTTCTGATTCAGCTGTGTGGATATTATTCTTTGCATACTGTGCATACTCGTTCCGCGTTTGTATTTTATAATTATACACAACTGTTTTGTCAACTGCCTGCAGTACACGCGCGCGCGCACACACACACACACACACACACACACACACACACACACACACACACACACACACACACACACACACACACACACACACACACACACAAACCATGTTTTGAGATGTTGCAGTGTGTCTCGTGTGTGAACGCCAGTCTGGAGTGTTCAGATTCTTTCATATCTGGTACATTCCTCTGCGATATGTTTGCTCCACATCCAACACATTCTCATCGGCGTGGGAGCTGAGACACTCTCTGAACTTTTTCTGTGTTTTTCTGTGTTGTTAAATCTAGTCACTTCTAATGGTGTGTGTGTGTGTGTCTGTGTGAGCAGGTACACGTACGCTTGCTGTTTTAAAGTGTACTTTTGTACGTGTTTGTGGCTTCAAGAGTGAAGTTTTTATGTTGAGTATGTGTGTGTTTGCACTGAGGCTCAGAGTGGATCTCTGCCAGGGTTTAGGGCTTGGCTGAGAGAATGCCTCAAACCAGTTTACTCTGGTTGTGTAGTGAAGAAGTCTGGGGGCGGGACAAGGACCTCTTAAAGCTGCAGACCATGTGTATCTTTGTCTCTGTCTGTGTATGAGTGTGTCTGCTTTTTGTTAGTACATCTGTGTTAGTGTGTGTGTTCATATGTTAACATTTTACAACATTTGGATTTGTATATTACATACGGTACGTAGTTAGTCCTAACATTGTATGGGCCTTGACACCTCTCTTTTTACTGGATTTTACATGAGAATTTAAATCTGTTTATGCGTGGGTGAGTTCTTGGCCCTGCTATGAATAATTTTCCCCATATTTCACTTTCAAGGACAGCATGAATAGAGGTGAAGAGTGCAAAATAGAATAGATTGAGACAATAAATCTGGTGAACCAGAGACATTTGCGCTTAGTTTCAGGATGGCAAAAATTACTGTTGTTCTCAGTTACATTTTATTAGAACGCCAGATGCCAAAGTATACTCTTTGAGCTCACTGTGCATGTATATGTGTACTGTGTGTATGTGTACGCTGCCAGTTCAAGTGGGCAGTATAAATAAGGTTTAAGCTGAGGTTGGACTGCTCAGCATGGGGTTTACTGAGCAGGAAGGGAGGAACAAGCATCTCTCTCCCTCTCTCTAAGTGAAGTTGCACAAGCTGTGCAGAAACACACCACAAAACCCTTTCACTCTAGAGGCTTTCCATTACATCCTCATGTACACACACATGCACATACTCAAACATACAAAGAAAAAGTAAGGTCACCCAGATTTACTCTACACATAATCGCCTATCTCTCTGTGCACTGGCTACTACTCTTATAAAATAATTTCCCATTATTCAGAGAAACAGTCAACGACAAACTGTTTTACAGAGAATGACTAAAGTTTGATTTGTTCAAACATGTCCTGGGTTCGAGGTGAACTGGGGACAAGAGCACCCAGGGATTAACTACACCTGACTTTTTGCCTGTGTGGTCAATCTATATTTGTGTGTATATTTGTGCAGGAAGCCCTCAGGTCATGCTGATAAGGAGGTGATGGCTGCCACCGTCCTGACCTCACTGTCCACATCCCCTTTGGTGCTCTACCCTTCCACTGCATCCACAGGTAACACCACTGCCTCAGCGTCAGTTACGTTCAACCTTGCACTTACTGTACCTTCAGCAGAAGATACTGCATCAAATACTGACTAGTCTACTGTATTAAACAAATCAAGGACATTCACTTTAAATCATGCCAAGGGTTACACACTGTCAGTTAGGGGAAGTTGGGGACAGTGGAAACAAAAATATCCCCATAAATCACTTGATGTTAGTTTACCCTGACACAGACTGTGATATTGAGTCGTTTATGTGTTAACCTGTATTCATCCAATGGAAGAGAGTCTTACAGTATTATTAGCAATATTCCCTTATCTTTGTAATGCATGCGTGTTTACCTAAGCCCAGCACTTGTTGCCAACTGTTCAGCCTTGACCGTATCACCATAGCTCCTTTTGCCGTTTCAAGTATTACTGAGGTTGCCATCACCATGCCAACCCCATCAGACGGTCAAAGTCCTGTAAATTTTTTTTTTTTTTTTTTACCTCAGCGTTAAAGCAAAGCTATTGTTTTTGCTCTCAGTAAAGCAACGTGTCGCAGTTCATATCCTTAAAGGCTAGGAGCACCCTGTTCGACACGGCTGTACTGGCTGGGACAAAGTGCAAATGAATGGATAGAAATTTAAGTTTTCATTGTAGAATTCAGCAGTCTTCAGATCTTGTCAGAGGATGCTGAGGGTTTGGGAGGAGCTGAGTTTGATGAAAGATTCACTTATTACAAAGTGTTGCAGAGAGGAGATGTTCGTTGACCTCTTTGAATCATCACATTTTGGTCAAGCATCATAAAATGTCTTCGCTTGTGTTCAAGTTGGGAGTTTGGGTAAATGTTCCATTATGTATCCCAGCTCTTAACACCACTCACTCCACACCTCCCTCGACACTCCGTAAAACGCTCAAACATTAAAATGGCTTTTATATGCTTTAGCTTGACATTGAAAGTTGTTTTTTGTGATTGTACACAGTTTCCCCATATTATCTCTTTTAGGAGCTGAAATAGGCCTTGCCATGCTGTGATTTGTTTCTCTCTTATAGGGAGGAGACATGGTACTGGAGTGCTTTAGAATTTCTGTGAAGTAGTACAGTAATCCTCACACACAAGTTGATCTGTGTTACATATTCATTTGAACTGAGATTCAACTCCTTATTTTTCTATAGGATATAGTTATTTGTTTGTATAAATTAATCCCCAGCGTACACGATGTGGATTACCAAGTTGAAGTTTTTGTTTTTTATCATGTTTTGCCAAAGTAAAAGTCAGATCAAGCCAGTACGATGATCGAGTCTTATATGTTGAGCATTATTGGATTTGTCAAAAAGCCAAAGTGAATAGAAAGGGTTTGTGGGCCAAGACTTAGAAATAGTACATTCCCTTGTACAGGAAATTGAAGCTGTGTTTGGTGTATTCAGCAGAGGTCAGTATAGCATAATAAAATATGTTAGGATAGTTTCTACTATATGTAAGATAGTAAAGATATTAGAATATATATATGAAAGGGGCTGTCATAGTTTAGGGGCTTCTTACAGATACAAAATTTTATTTCCATTTCAGAGCTAGGATTTCGGTTAAGATTGTTATGCATGATGTTCCAACATTGTTGGGAATATTATTTTATTCATTTATTTATTTATTTTTTTTGGTTATGTGTTGCCAAAATATATATATTTTTTAATTTCAGGCCTTTTTAAAGAAGTGCACTAGTGCTTTTTAAGCATGTCTTTCTGTTATTTTAATCTGAAGTTAACTATGTGCATTCTTTAAACCACAGTCCCAGAGCCAGCCAGCAGGGCTTGGAAAGAGGTGCTGTCAGCTAGCTACAGCAGTTCCACCAGTGGCAACTGGAGCTGGGATGCCAGCGACCAATCGGTGCCCTCCACACCGTCCCCACCTCTATCCAACGATACCAACAAGAACTTCCTGCTCTCATCCCAGGGTGATGACGTCAATGAGGATGTCACAGAGAGCACGCACTTCATGTTTGAGGACCCCATACCTCGGAAGCGAAAGGTAAAGATGGGTGTCTGATGTGACATTCATGTAGTGTTTTGCGAGTGAGATAGAGTCTGATGTATTTTTAATTAATTTCTTTTCATATATTGGAAATATCTGAAAAATTAAAAATTTCTGCCTTCCCATGGGAAGCCAAGGAAAAATTTTGTTCCCAGCCAGCAAATCCTATTATGTTAATTCAACATGCTGTGAATGAAAAGTAATACTGCACTTTTCACTTGCCAACTTATTGTTCTGAATTTTGTTAGCATAAAGGGACAAAGCTGTCTAATACCTGTGCCATTTCTAAGCATATTAAGTATATTTTTAGGATTACCATCCAAAATATATGAAATTAAATTGATTACAGAAAAGAAGTGAAAAAGTCAAAATCAACATTTATAGATGTGGCCAGTTGAGCCCGTTATCATTTTCATGCTTTAATAGAATTTCTTTGATATGGCTGCATTTTTCATAGTTTTGGTTAAAGACTTGATTCTGACAACTGGAAGACTTTTATTGTGTGTCTTAACTCAGTAGTTGACATCCACAGTCATAGTAAAGTTTCTTGACTCTGCTCATTGTTTGGCACAGCTGTGGTTTTGTGGTAATCACAGCAGCCCTAGATGTTGTCCACTCGGCTTTTCACATAAAACAAAAGTTAGAGCAGTAATACTTAAGGGCCACAGTTGTAGAGAAATAACTCTGATGTGCTTTGGTTATTTCAATAAAATAGTAGCACAGAGACACTTAGGAAAACCCACTAGAAACATTCAGAAAATGTAAGCACCATACAGTTTAACAGCCTCTTGCATTAGGCTTGTCACTCTCTGCTTGTGTGGATGATGGATTATGTTCTCTTTTTCACATCTCCCCCTCTTGTTTTTTTTTTTTGTACTATACCAACAGTCCAGAACGTCAAAGGGTTGTCATTGTCAAGAATCTTTCTATCCCCTTTTCAGTCTTTTCAGGGGGGGCGGTGGGAAGGTTTAGTAAGAACGAAGGAGAGGAAGCAGACAGGGGAGGGATGATAAGCAGCAAGCAACAAAGGGTTCAAGGGATGCATGAAAATGAGGATAGTCAGAGGGTGTAGAGGAGGAGAGGAGAATTGATGCTCAAGGTAGCAACGGGAGGAGAAATGAATATCAATATTCCCTCTAGCCATACGGTGACAGAGAAGAGCTCATATACTGTACAATATGTGGGAGTTCGCAATTCTACCTCCCTGGAGTTGGGCAGCAGTAAAGATTATTGAGCTACCGAATATATGAAACTGTAAAGACTCCAAGGACGATGCTGCCAGAGACCTATGCCATACCATAGATAAGCAGACTGGAAATGAAGTAGGATGACACTGGGAGGAATATAGACAGATGAGTTGTGTGGAAGAGGGCTAAAACGTGTGCTAACCTGCTGGCTGGCTTTGTGTTATAGTATAGCTGACACCAACCCCAGAGGTCTAAACCCTCTATGAGCAGCTGCCCCTTGGATTGTAGGCTGTTTGATTTTGTACAGGCAGTAAGTTAAGAGGATTATTAAACATTGCAATCACCAGTCTTACTGTAACAGTGTTAAGATGTAAGAAAAACGCTTAGGGAATTAAGTGATTTGTGATTGTTTGTCGGATTAAAGACTAGCTTTGCTGTGTAATTTTTATTAGGAAGGTTGTTTCAAACAGCGTGGTAGGGGACATGCATATAGCCAGAGCCCCTCAATTAGTTTAATTACATGTTGGTGTCAAATGCAATGAAAGGGAGTGACAGTCAATGAGAAATAGTAAGGAGAAATAGTAGTGTAGGAGACTTAACATAACCATTGATAAAAACCTGTTTTACTCTGACTTCTCTGGCTCTGATTTCCTCTTTCTGTCTCTTCTGCTCTCTCCCTCCCTTTTTACTTGCCCTTTTTTCTCTGTAGGCTGTTGAAAGGTAATGAGAGTACACACCCACTGTCTTTCATTAGCAGTGATGCAGGTCCCTGCCTGCTCATGGGACAGCTGCCAGCCCCTGATATGTAGAAGAGAAAATGAATTGAAATAAAAACACCCACTCATTCCATCCATCTCCTCACAGATTGCTTATGAACCATGGAGGGTCATTCTTTGTTTTATGTAAAATCAGATTTTAGGAGGATCAGATATGATAACCATTTCCCAATGCTACTTTTAATGATCAGAGGTTAAAAAGAAGTCACACATGTGCTGTGTGCATGTCTGTGTTCACATGGGGAAGTAAGCATTTATGTACAGATCGGTGACAAATTAGAGGAAAAACGTGAAAAATTAGTGGAGAAACATGATGCCCCCATCCATAGGGCCAGAGGGGTCACTGAATGATTTGATGAGTATGACAATGATGCGATTCATATGCTATGGCCTTCGAAGTTACCAAAGCTCAATCCAGTCAAACACCTGTGGGAGCTTTTGGATGGACATGTTAGACAGCGCTCTCCACCACCAGCATCAAAACACCAAATTTAGGGAATAAGTTTGGAAGAATGGTGTCCATTTCTCAAGAACTACATATCAATACCAAGGCGCACTGAAGCTTTCTTGGCAGCAAGTTGTGGCCCAAAGCCTTACTAAGACACTTTATCTAGTTTTTCCTTTAATTTGTCACTTGTCTGTATGATGTGCTAAACAATAGTGGGGGCACCCCCAGGTTGCACCTAACACCAAACTATTTCCGGTATGATAGATCTTCACCTCAGCCCACAGCTTGCACAGACAACAGGAGGAGATAAAAATAGTACATTTATTATGCTCATCATTCTGTAAGTGAACATGAAAGTAATGTGAGGTAAACAGAGAAGGATACAGTTTCATTGTCCCCACTCAGTCCCTGTTTTTTTTTCTCTCTCTTTCTCTCTTACTCTGTATGTGTCTGAGCTTGTCACATATTGGGTTTCCATTTTATAGGCTTGCTGCTCTAATAGCTTTCTAATGAGGTGTAGTGTTTGTCCCCTTGTAGACTGGCACTCAATCCCCCACGAAGGCCTTTCTATTGAGTCTGCTAGTGAGATCCACACAGAAGAACATGAGAACACATACTATGTAAATCTCTGTGTCCCTTGAAATACTCATAAATGTTCTTCAGATAAAATGTTTATTTTTTTTCACTTTCTATGAGGGCTGAAAGCTGATTGAAAACCAAATTTATTGAAAACCCAAGCGCCCTACCAAAAACAGATGTAATAGCATAAATTCACAGATTGCAAAGTGGAATTAACTGAATCAGTTCATGTCTAATTTATTTGTTTAAATTTTGCAAATCTGTTTCCATGAGACTTTATGCTGTCTTTATTGGACATCACTTTACTCATGTTGGTTTTGGGGTGAATGTCTTTCAGAACTCAATGAAGGTGATGTTCAAGTGCTTGTGGAAGAACTGTGAAAAGGTCCTCAGCACCTCCTCAGGGATTCAGCGACACATCCGCACCGTCCACCTGGGGTGAGTTGCTAGTCATCACTGGAAAACCAAACACACAGTTATTCTGTCCTGGGTTTCAACAATCCCATTTGCAGGGACTTTTGATCAAATTTTAACAGCATTTTTTTAGATATCTTATAAATGTGCAGTAAAAGGTTTAAAAACTGACACTGAATTTAGAATATTTTTCCTTCCTTATTCTTTATTTCTTTAAGTCTCTAAGTCTCACATGCTGCTAGTTGTGTGTATCATATGCTTAGCCACAGTTTTTGTCTTAAGCTATACCCCTACACGAACGCTCACCACCACTAGACAGTAGGTTGATCTTAATTGTGGCGTTGTCATTGTTTACAACTGTGGATTTTTGTATTTGTAGTCATATTTGCACATTTTATTCAGAATTAATTCTGCTAAAGTGTACATGAATACTGATGATGTCTATTTGTTTTGTAGAACTGCAGGGTTAGTTTGTCACTTAAATAAAGACATTCACTTTGTAGGTGAAAATTTAGCAATCCTTTCTCCGCAGTTTCCGGGTAAAACTGTCAAACTTTGATGTAAATAGTGTGGTAACACAAGAAAAGTGACACACATCTTACTTGCTACAGCTTGGATGCTTTCCAACTGGCTGACTTCACACCTGACTAGCTGAGCTTGTGTATTATCACTTCTCCAAACTTACACATTGTATCATATGTGGTCCATTTTTATCAAAAATATGTCATATTGTGAGTTTTTTTTTTATCAATACAGCACTAGTTTACATTAACTACTTTTGACCAATTCAGCAGGTACACTTGACATAAAATAAAATGATACATTCGTCGCCCAGTGAAATACAAAGCAGTAATAACTTTGAGTTTGTATAAATAGTATTGATGGAAATTTTTGAAAGGGAGTGTAATTATGATATTTTCATGTTCATCTATTACTAAATGCACAGAGAAAGAGAGAGTCCTACTGTTACTCCATGCATTAGTTGAATCTCAAAGTTTTTGAAGAAACAGACGTCCACAAAACAGCTATCCCAGTTATTGTCATCTCAGCACCAGCCTGTTTGTCTGAGGAGCTCTTCAGCACACTGGCTTTCACTGCCCTCTGCTGTTGGGAAGAATAACCATTTTCTACCCTATTTGGCTGGACCGCAATGGTGGGGCCAGCCCTATAAATGCGAATGTTGCTGACTGACTGAGTGCTAAAGATACACCATTGGTCAGCCGGCCGAGTGTTGGAGTTTCCCCATTGGTCGTTTTTCTTTCAAAATGAACAGGCGTGAACAGTTTCTAATAAGTCAGCAGTGGTTTTTTACAGGCTGTGTTGCCAACTTAGTACCTTTGTTGCTAGATTTACCAACTTTTCAGATCCCTTTAGCGGCTTTTTTTTTTTCCCCCAAAAGTACATAGTGACATATTTAGTAACTTCTTGAACAAACCTTTGATACTTTCCATCGAATAGAGTCGACAGTATTGGCCTGCGAGCACGAGGTTGGGCTTTCCCTCCCTAGGCACACCTCTCTCTGCATCTCATTCAATTGACGACATGACAGCTGACACAGATGTGAATGAGCTTTTTAACTTTCTCTGTGATTGATCATTGTACAAGTAAATATAGCTGAAATCACATTACAGCTATTGTCTTTAACTTATTTATATGGTGATTTTGTCAGGCTACGTCATGGTTATAAAATCAGGATTCTAGCAGTGCAAAGCAGCGTCTTGGAAATGCCTTGGAAGTGACTGCTGGTTAACATGTAGTCTTAATGGGCTACGTTTCAGTCATTATTTCACTTGTTCCATTGTCTTATAATATAAACAGGAAAACATGTAAACGAGAACAGCTTTATTGGGAATGTAGCTGTTTTAAATTACTGTATACATGAGCACAGAGAGTAGGAGAGAAGAAACAGATAAAGAGCGGTCCAGCCACATAGTAGGTTTTGACCTAGTCTTGTTATGTCATATAACTGACAGCTGTGCCTATGTTTATAGATTGGTCAGTGGTACTTTAGTAAAATTGAACATTGCATCTTTCATGATCACTATGGTCCCAAGTCAGTATTTTGAAATGTATCTTAAAGCTTTGAAATTTCTATTTTCGCCATGATTTTGTATGTTTATAGCTTATCATAAAAAATCATAAATATGTGCAAAGTGTGCAGAAATATGCTGAGTTTGTTGGTGCATTTTTGGTAAAATGGAAGCTATAGTAGTTCCTCTAGGCTGTCTTATTATTAATAAAAATGATCAAAAACCAATTTTCTGAATACTGAACTAAGTTTAAAACCATCTAAAAATGGTTTACTTTTAATTTTACAACTGAATTTTGTGAAATTGAATAAATATTTATTAGTATTTAAGTACACAGAAGGGGTTTATGATTACTTTCCCCAGAAATGTCAGTGTCTAACAGCATGAAAATAAAGTGCTAGATTGCAGTGGCAGTATATCATAGGCCCACTCAACCCAACTCTAGCACAGCCAACAGTCTTTAGGCTAATGCACCTCAGAGGAATGTCCATTTGAGATCATGGACCTGCGCCATCAAATTAGTGACTGCAGATTAGAGAGAGGTTAGTGAAATTATCGCATATAGTAAAGTAAGTGCTTTGCATTTTCTGGCATCCATGCTTAGAGATTTGAAATGAAAGCGGAAAACACTTTCTAAGCTCTTAAGATACACCTGTATTGTCTATATTAAGATGTGGTCAAAGACGCTGATGAGAGAGATATCAAAGTTTATAACACCTGGCAATTATAGTGTGAGTGGCCAACAGATTGTAATACTGTGCATCAATAAAAATGCTGTGGTCAGAGGAATTAGAAAGTAAATGAAGAGAGGGTCTCCATTATAGCATTACAGTTTGAATCAGCCATGTCTTCAAAAGCTGCTTGACCAAAACTTTAAGAGGCCTCATGCAGTTCATTATCATTTCAAAGGTGAAACTGAATTAAAGTTAGAGTTAAAAATATCTTAAGTTGGGGATGTGTAGTTTTTAAGTAGTTACTGTTTCTTTCCTGCAGGCGAAACAGCGACTCGGACTACAGTGATGGAGAGGAGGACTTTTACTACTCAGAGATTGAGGTCAACATGGACAGCCTAACAGAAGGCTTGTCCAGCCTCACACCCACCTCGCCCACCACGGCTGGTCCTCCACCTGTCTTCCCGCCACCACTTACAGATGTCCCTCACTCTGAACACATCAACATGGATGGTTCGCAGAACCACGCCCCTACTCTGCTCAGTCAATCAGCTCCTTCCACGCTCTGCCACATCCGCACTGACCACGCCTACCAGGTAATCCACACACACCATCAGACAGATATTGGACAGACACACTTGCACTACTAAATTTAATTTTTTTTATAAAAACAAACAAGCAAACAAAAAAACAGCTACTGCAGTACAGTTGAAAACAAGAAAAAACATGGAGCAATTCATATGTTACCAAACCACAAAGTTTCAGTTTTGTGTTGTATGGAATTTGCCGAGGCAGTTTTTGAGATCAGTATAGCAAGAAAGCACCGAGGTCAGGGGAATTACTTAACTCCTACACTAGTGTGGGAGTATATACTGTATCGGAAAGAGAAAGGAGAAAACTTACTTGCAAATATTAACATAGGTTCACATGAAGAATGAAGTGAAACTATTTTCAAGCCAGAAAACTTTTAGTCATGAGACTTAATTTTGCTTAAATTACTGCTTGTAATGCTTTAATTGAACTGCTTTGTAGCAACTTTGGAATTCCATGCCTCCTTCCTCTTCTTCTGCTCGTCCTTATTTTTCTTCCTGTTCTTCTAATCATAATCAGTTTAGGTGCACTGCTAACTTGTATGCCCTTGAAGGTAAAAATGAAAAGTTTTCACCTGGAAGAACATATTTGCTTAAAGTATAAATTTTTAAAATATTCAATATTGAATTCAGTTCTTTGCAGTGGTTCGAGGTAGTATTGAACTTTCAGTTGCCATAACAACATGACATGCACATAAAAATAGACTTATGTTATGCACGTACAGTTAAACTACTTCTCCTGTTTCATTTTCACGGTATTGCTTGTACTCATACTCTTCTATTCAGTACTGCCTTGTTCTCTCGGCTATTCTTTATGCTGTCTATGCTGTCTTTATGCTGTCTTTATGCTGTTTTGTGCCATATCCTACAGGTGCCTGCCAGTATTGTTGAACTACTATTGTAAAACTCAAAATTTTCTGTTTATGTAAAATACACATTTTTGTGGTAGGCAGTTTTGATCTTGATTCATGATCACCGTTGATATGAAGGCATATTTCAGATTAAAAGGTGGAGAAATACCTTCCCCACTAATTTTATTACCTATTTTCTGTACTTTCTTTCTGTCTGTTTCTACCTGCACTTTTCCTGCCCCTCGTTGTTTCTGTTATGTCCTCTTCTGGCTGTGGTGGGGTGGTTGTCCATGTTCCAGGCCACTGCTCCAGTGAGTATCCCAGTGGGTCCTGAGCTGGCAGGGTTAGGCAGTGGTAATGGGACCGGGCCTGGAACTGGGACTGGGAATGGCATCAGTGTGTCGTGGCAGTCCCCTCCTGTCATTTTCAAAGGCACCCCGGTGAGTGAGGCTTTGTCTCACGCCCTTTTATGTTAATCTTAACTACTCTCCAGCTGCTTCTCCACTTGTATCCATTTGAGCTTTTTGTCGCTCTGGTTTTTCACTCTCCCTGCTTCTGTATACTGTCATCTTTTTATATAGAAAGGCATCATTCTGTCTGTATATAGCACACTTCATCCAAAGATGCTATTCAAAGTACTTAACATACAGTACATTCAAGATAAGAAAACCTTAAACCAAATGTGCATGCATGTACAATATTAAATATCTGTAAATTATACTGTATGTGCTTTCTCAATGCTACATATATAAGACTTATGCAAATGAACATAAATAAACAGTTGAAAAGTAAGTATGAAGTAAAAACAACAACGAAAAGAAACTGAAGGAATATGTGTGAAAAGACAAGTTTAAATGTTACACTGTAAAATCCTCAGTGTCTCTAGTAGGCTGTTTTAAGGGCTGGGGCCATAATGGTTGAAGGCAGCATTGCCTTGAATCAGAGTGTGGGCTCAAGGCACAGCCAGGAGACAGTCAGAGGACCTGAGGGATCAAGGAGGCACATATTGTATTGTATAAGCACATCAGATGTACTCAGGCACAGAACTGTTTAAAGATTTACAAACCAATGAAAGGATCTTAAAATCAATAATAAAACTGACAGGCAACCACTGCAGGGACACAAAAAATGTATGTAATGAACTGGGTGTCTTTTTCGGAAACAGCAAAGGAGAGCCTCAAGATATTGCAGCCAGCTAGTGATGAAAGTGTAGATTGATGTCTCTACATTGACATTAGCAGTGTGAGGAGCCTCACTCTAGTAATGCTTTCAATTGATAAACGCAGGATAGCAGAAAACTTTAAACTATACATGTCTTTACGACGGCAATGCAAAGTTGGATGTCATCTGTGTAACCCTGATAACTAGTGCTTGCCTGCTGATGATAGGAAGCTTTTTGAAGTTTCACAGTACAGAGCTCCATCCAGGTGTATTGTGGCTCGTGTTAATCAAAACCAATAAAGAATTTTCTTGTAGTAAGGTAGGAATGACAGTAGTGACTGAGGCCAACTTACTTCCGAAGTCTGTCTAAAATAATAAAATGTTCAACAGTATTTAAAGCTGCACAAAGCAAACATCATTGATCCTTAACTTGTTCACAGCTGTTGCTAAAGCTGTCTCTGTACTCTCTGTAACTTTTTTTTCCTGTTGGTTACAGTGAAAATGATTGGAATGGATTTCATATGACAAATTCACCGCTGATTGTATAAAGGCTTGGTTGTGGTACTGGAGATAAGAGACAATGTAAAAAAAAAAAAAACATCTGTACATTTCAGTATGTGCAATCTTAAATTATTGACCCAAGCTTTTCTGTTTAGCTACAGATACTCTTACCAGTTAGTTAAACTGGTACACTAGTAATACTTAAATTTTTTGTAGTTT
Organism: Xiphias gladius; assembly: GCF_016859285.1. Taxonomy (NCBI): domain Eukaryota; kingdom Metazoa; phylum Chordata; class Actinopteri; order Istiophoriformes; family Xiphiidae; genus Xiphias; species Xiphias gladius. The sequence goes on along the minus strand of NC_053417.1, from coordinate 18,375,895 downwards.
ATTCCTAATATTTGACTTCTCTTCATCCAGTTATTTTTGAGACTAGAACAGACACCCTGAGGCGTCACTATATCAGTAGTATATTGAGCAATGCACTTATGATGTCTTCTGCAGGGGCCTGTGACTCATGTCCGAACAGTTAGCATTGGTGAAAAGAGGCAGCCGGCAGCCAACATGCACACCACTGTTAACAAGAACCATGCTTTAATAACACCACCAGCTAAGTCAGCACCAGGAACCAGGTATGCAGCAGCTGTTTTCTGTGTGCATGTGTCTGTTTGATTGTGTTAGAAGTGTTAAATTATTCTGTGTAAGTCCAGGAAGTGGGGCCAGTTGTACTCTAGTTATTTCTAGTGATGTAATAATGTGGGGCTGTGTCAACAAGTCACTTTCTCTTTTTGGCAAAAAATTGCAAACAAATTGCTGTTATCACTACAGTCTGTGACACTTATGTACATTTACTCAACAGTTTCACAGTGATTCTAGCTGGTTGCATTATTAAAAATTAATATCCTAATCCTTTAAAAAGAGAAATAATCGAATGTAATTACATTTGCAGCAGTGTGTTATAGTTAATAATTTATTGCTGATCTGATGTAAAATAAGTACATAGAGACACTAACTTATGTCATCATGTTAAGGTTAAAATTTTTGAATAATAGCTGGCCACTATTCATTTTTTCATAAGACCCAACCAGCTCAGAACAAGGACACTATGCACCCTCAAGACCTTGCACTGCTCTTCATGGAGCTGAATCATATCAGATCAGATATCCGATCAAATTAAAAAAATTTTGCATTTGTATAAAATCATCAACCTCTTCAAAGAATTCTTCTCTGTGTTGATTCACATTTATATTGACTTGTTTAAAGGAAAGACTTGTGTGTTTGTGTGTATTTGTATGTGCATGTGTGCCTCCCCCTGCACCTAAATGCGCATGGACACATTTAGGTGCGTTCAAGTGCATTTTACATGTAAGTGAATTTTTTTTACGTGTGGGCGCCCTGATGTCTGTGTGCATGTCCTTATGCTGTCACATCTGCTGTTACCAAGGAAACCCCGTGGGGAGGCGAAGAAGTGCCGAAAGGTGTACGGCATGGAGAAGAGAGACATGTGGTGCACAGCCTGTCGCTGGAAAAAAGCCTGTCAGAGATTCACCGACTAATCCAGTCCTCTTCCCGTGTGTGTGAGATGAGCTCTTCCTCACTCAGAGCGACAGCAAAGTGGAGTCTTCCACTGAGGAGATAAGGGGAGATTTCTTCATGAGGGAGCTCTCAGCGCTGCTTCCTCCAGCCCAGCAGGAGCTTCGCCTTCTCTCTTTTCCATTTCCAAACACAAAGATAAAATAAAACTGGTGGGTAAAAACAAAAAAAACAAAAAAACAAAAACAAAAACAAAAAAATCAGCAAGAAAAAAGAACTTTATGCAGGTTTGGAGACTTTTTCTAAGACTGAGACTGAGACATTTTCACTCTGTTGATAAATAAGGAAAAAAAGAAACATTTAAATTGGATTCTGAACCTTCTGATTTGACTTTTGTTTATCACTTGCCATTTTTTCACAGCCTCAACTCAAGGCAAAGTTTAAAGACTACAGATAAGCTTTTGGGTATACTCTATTGTTCATTATAGGAGCATCATGTAAGCTACTGTTTACAGGGTGGATCATGAATCTTTTTGGAGGTTCAAGGGTTAACGCCAGATTGCTCAGTAAGACCTTTGTAGCATATCTGTTTTTCATTGTCACTGTTTAAGGGACTTCAAACCTACCAAAGGCAAAAAAGCCTATTCACTTAAAACCAACAGCGTAGGTGCAAGTTCAATACCGAATCTAACATCACTGTCTTCTGCAGCCTTACTGGGTATCAACTGTATGTTTAAACACATATTGTTCAATATCTAACAACCTGTTCATTAATCAAATTCAGTACAGCCAGCGACACTTCTTGTAATTCAACAAAAATGCACAAAACCTCACACAAAGTGGTACAAAGAGTTTTCCCCTTGACCTTCCAAAATATTTTCGAGAGATGTACACAATATATGAAATATATTTCCCCCTCTTGTTCTCTTGTACCCTTGAGATATGCACCTTGAAGAAATAAGTCCTCTTTTAGAGTATCACTGTAACCACAGCGTATGCCTGAGAGAGTGGATGTCTATTTCTTATATATAGTTTATTTTCAGCAATGAGTTGCTTATGCAACTAGCAGTTGCACTGTGCAATCAGCAGAATTACAGCATTTAATATTGTCTTTCTTGCTTTGTGGTTGTCATTATTGTTAAGGGGAATTGAGGCAGATAAGCCCAGTTTTTTCCTTTGACCGCTGATGTAAGAGATTGTTTACCCCAATGAATGATACATGAATGATAACTACCCTTTGAAACTTTAACATACAGTCTGACTGATGTAAATTGTGTATGTAGGTAAATAACATAGAGATTGTAACCAAACAATCACTACCTGATCATAAGTCAGGCATTCTAATTCATTTCTTACAGTTTTAAATGGAGAGGTTACCCAATCTTTAGTCTTTGGAATAATAATCATTAACCAGCAGTGCAACATTTGTAGATACCAAACCTAACTTCATAGGTATCAAGACTTTTTACTATGTCTTTAGTAGATGTTGTGTTTAATCCTTTAGAATTCCCTTTCACTCTGGTCTGACATTTGAAAATGAAAAGTAAGAATCAAATCAAGCAAGTGCAGAGCAGCCGTGATGGTGGTCAACTGTATACTGATTCATATGGAAGTAAGTGTAACAAAAAAGTTTTAAAATGTTGTACCAAAGTGGAGTTTTACTTTTAAGAATAGGCCTGCATTAGCAAATGGCAGGCCAAGTTTTCCAAACTTTAGATACAATTTAGGTAGATTTTTAGATAGTTTTAAATTGTAATTTTTTATATATATAACTTTTATCTTTGTTTTTTGTTTTTTCCCAGCAATTTCCAGCAATATTGGCCATTCTAAGAAAAAAGCACCCTTTAATGTCAAAACCCAATTTGTTACTTGCCTGGTATCTCTATTATCCAAGATATAAAACAGAAAAAATTTGAAAAAATGCAAAGACAGCAGCAATCTTACAATTCTGTTTTTCTAGAAATATTTATAAAAGATGCTCTACTGCAACACAAAGACAAATACAGTGTAATGAGTCAAGTAGTTATTCTTAAAAGGTTACCAGCCTCAAATTGGACACTTGCAGGGTGAAATGTGTTTGTAATTGACTTAATGACATTGATGGACAACATAATGATGATCTCTTATTGGTGATATCAATGATGGAAGTAGAAGACAAAACCAAACATCAATAGTCATAATTAAGAACGTTTTTAAGAAATTCCTGCATTCAGCTGAAAATTTTTTTAAAAGTTTCATATTTTTCCCCTCATAAGTAACCTACAGTCGTCGTTAACCTGCTCTGAGTCGATTTCTATCACATTAGATTTAAATAAATGTGATAAAAGACAATACTGAACGTTTTCTAAGATGATAACCTGCTTCCCATACCCAACCATATAGTCAAGTCGATTTGTTTATTTATATAGCCCAAAATCACATATTTGCCTCACTGCTTCACAGTCTGCACAACTCTATCATTACACCCAGAATCCAGACAAAGATTAACAGGTATTTTTCTGATCTGCTCCCAGAGGCAGAGTCATGACAGTAGATGTATATCGGTGAAGAGATTCACCCTTGCGCTGTTTTTTAGCAGCTTTTTGAATGTAGAGTCTGCTGCGTGTCCTCTACTCTCTAAGCGCTCCTAACACTGATCTTACCTGATCGCCATGGCAACGTATGACAAACACGCACACACACACACGAAAATACAGAGTGCCTGTCCTTCCCTACATGAGCAGGCCAACTTTGAGCGGACTCCTTGACCGAGGATCGGTGCGACTTTAGACCTTGGTCGCCATAGAAACACCTGTGGTGTCCTCTGTCGCTAAAGGGTCACTCGTGCTGTCTGCTGTCAGCTGATACCACATTATGAGCGACCAGTTATCACTTCTCAACGATAGATGAGAAGCAGATGCCTGATTGTTCGTTGCCTGCTTGAAGCCAGTGGGCGAAAACATATTAAGCACACATGGTTGCTGTAATAGTAGTTATTAATATCTCATTCAGTTCCTGTTATAAACCGCCATATTATTTTGAAAATTACTGATCCTGCCTGTAAAGTGTTTATTCCAGTGGCATCCCAGATAAGCTAGGTCTCCCTCTCTCTCAGCTTGTGAGAGCAGCTGGCAGACCTCTTCCGGTCAGAAACTTCACAAAGTGCCAATGAAAAGAACATAAAAAGGAAAAGGTATACTGACCTAATGAAATTGCACTATGTTGCACTGCGCAGAAACATGTTTTTATACATGGACATTTTATATAAACAAATTTTGAAGTGAAAGCATTTTCTTTTTTCGAAGGGGTGGGAGGGTTGTCGTCACTGCCCGATGGAATAAATGGGGTGTCAGGGATGGGGGTTCTGTGCCTCTGAGGTCCCCCATTATTAGCAAGTGATCAGTCGACAGTTAATGTCTTGCTCTCTGTGTCAGATTTATTGTACTAAACATAGTGGTGCTGGCAGTTGTAGAAGTGTGGTACTGGGAAGTACAGTGTGGTACTTAGGTAGTCAGTCACTTTGCCTTTCCTTGGAGGAGTGCCAAGGGCCGAAAGCAGCACCTGCCTTGTCTCAGTGATGGGAAAACACCGGTCTTAGTCAGTAGCTACAGATTATCGTCTTGATAACAAATACTTTACAGCGTTTTTATTTCTTGGGGTATTTTCACTATACACACACACATTTTTATCCATAAAGCTCATCTTTGTGCTTCCTTTACTTAAATAAAAAAATAAAAAAGCAGTTTCATGCTTATTTACATTTTACTGAGCTGAGGTAGTAACTGTAGATACTGTTATTAGTGCTGGATACCACTTTTAATTCTGTTATCTCTGGTTTGGTCATAGATTGAGTGTCAAATGCAGCCCGTCAGCTCTCTCTCCATCCTCAATGTAAGCACTTTTTGATTAAACCAGCAGGGTTAGAGGCTGATGCTTTTGCTGGCAATGAATGGGACTGTTAGCACATGTTAAGCTAACAGGTTCCTGTGCTTGCTGGCCACTATTCCACCTTTTTTTCGAGTTGCACTAAACTGGCCTGTGACCATTAAGGCCCAGGCTGCAGCATTAAGAGCTCAGCTCGGCTGAGTGCGGCTTGGGTCATCATGGGCAGAAAGAACTCTGGGTACAAAGTTGTTGTTGTGCACAGTTCTTGGACAAGAGAACTTTATTGGTGATTTTTTGCAAAATACATCAACAATTAAAACTTTCACCTAGACAACGAGAGATGGAGATTGTAGATGACTTAATGGGTGTGCAGGGACAGTGGATGGAAAGCAGACACGAGACACGCAGTGACGATATAGATGGATATACAGTTTCAGGGCTTTCTTGTACATATGCAACAAAAGAGAACAGTGCGGCTTTTTCATATATTGTTGTTTTCATTGTTGTTGTATCTCTGTTGTATGAAAAGGAAACTTTTTTACAGTACAGTTGCTCAGAATATTTTTCTTTCATTTTTTTAAAATGTCGATTGAGAAGCTATAGTGGACATAACACGTAAAGATTCAATGTATGTTGTAGCTTACAGGCAAAGGGGAGAAAAACAAAACCTGTTGAATGTAAAACTTACAAAAAGAAAAAGACTTTTGTTTTTTTTTTTTGGTATATTTGCTGGCTAGTTTGTACTGCCTGTAGTGAACCAGTAGCGCATCCTGATTTTGGTATCCAAATCTTTTAACACCCACAGACAGCTGTCGCCACACTGCTAAATCATAACACAACCATGCAGTATTGCTTTACTATCTTACTTTGTGCAATGAGATGCTTTATAATGGAACAAGAACTAACTTGAGCTTTTTGGTGACATCTGGGCTACTCGCTCACACTGTTGCTGTTTGTCTTTTGTCTTTCTCCCGGCCAAATAGTAATTTGTTTGGATAATGTGTGTTTATTGTTGTCGTGGATGTTGTTTGTGGTTGTGATGTTAAGTTGTTGTTAGGCAGGATAACCTTCGACCTTTGGTCATGATGAAAATTTGAACCTTGCAGGAATCTTTATCCTGCCCTGCACATTCCAACAGACAGCATGCTTTCAGTGTCTTCCACCTGTTTCCTAATAGACATATTCTTCCCATCTCCTCTTCATTACAGTGATTCTTCTCTGATCACCGTGTCCTTTTCCATTTCTTGTTCTTGTGCTATCCAGCTTTACTGTGGTCCCACCCAAGCCTTTACCCAGTATATTAAGCTAAACTAAACCCTTGAAATGTGCATAAAAAAGCCTTTGTTATTTCCAAATATGTCAAAATTTATGTGCTGCTTTCTTGAATGTCATTTTTTCATTTGTGTATAAACTAGCAGCAGCAAAGCCAATAGATCTCCTTCCAAATCAAATGTAATGCATTGCAATGGCAGCTCCACGCAGTTTTCGGCTTCTTCTAGTGTGCTCTTATTGTTTGTCCAGGCTTTTACCCTCTGTCTGTCAGATCTCTCACTTGATGACCATTTTTTTTCTCTCGTTGTTTTTACTGAGCCTTACACTGGCTGGTGTGAAAACTGACTTTTGCTTTGTTTTCTCATTGATTGATTGATTGATTGATTGATTGATTGACTGTCTGGCTGAGTTTGAGGTTGTTTTGCATGTCTAGCATCGCTGATTTTTTTTCCTGTTTCGTTTTTTTGTTAGGAGATATAACACTGAAGGGTTTTATGTGTTAGGTTTCCCCTTTCAGTAACTGATAACCCAAGGGTGTTTTAGTTTGTTTTCCTCTAAATGTTAAGATGCTTACTGCATCCCGACACACACACACGAACACACACACACACGAACACACACACACACGAACACACACGAACACACACACACACACACACACTAAAGCATTTTGAGGGAAACACGACATCAGCCTTGGGTCTTCACTGGAGGGCAAGATTTCTCTTGTGTGTGGGAACAGCCTTTGGTCTTCATCAGCAGTCCCACGCACATGGAGGAAGCACTTTCTGAGGAGTGGTGCACTCAAAGAGTATTTGTGTGAATGTCAAGCCTATGACTAGTGCTTGAAAAGATGGATGACCATGTATGATGCTGATAATGTGACCTATGTGATGTAATGTGACAGAAAGAAAATAAACCTGAATGGAAGAAGGCTGCCATCAGACTTTTTATTTAACCTGAATACGTAGATGAATCAATCACTTAAGGAGACTTTTATGATAAAAAATCTTCCAAAGAAGAAAATGTGGCAATATAAGGTTGTAGACTGGAGTCATTCCTGTTTCTGTTTTCTTTGACTTGTCTATTCTGACACCTTGTGGACAGCAGCTGGTAATGACAACACTAGTTCCCTAAACCGTCCGAATGGCATGAGAAAACAAAAGGCACAGCACACATTGGTCACTTCTTTACAGCAGCAATTTCAAAATTTATTGAGACTGATTGGTTTTTGCAAATAATAGTCAAGCTAATTCTTCCACTAAACATGAAGTTAGAAAGAGGCTTGGACGGCCGGCGGGCCAGCCCTAACATCAAAACAGGAGGCTCATGGTTGACTGTAAAAATGTTTTGTGATCAGTACTATCAACCAAAAAATATCTGCACAAGAGCACTTAAATCTGCCCAAAACAAAACAGGTGTAAAAACAGGACAGGTTTTTTTGATTATTTAACACATTTTGTTACAAACACAAGTTTGATTATCATCAATATAAAGTCAGTATCATATTGAACAATATTCCCAATGAAAATAAACAAACCTCAAGCTTCAAGGGCAACCTTTTACAAATTAAAGACCCTCTGAAACTTAAGAGAGGAAAATAAATAATATATAATAGTAATATAAATTCATATATATGAAGGTATACACACATCACTCTTAGTAGAAGAACAAAATCTAAAGTAAAAAGCGCCAATTTTGAAATATAGTATAATATAGATATACCCATATCTATGGCTTCATGATTTGCACGTGTGAATCAAGCTATACAGGCTAAATGAGGATTGCAATTTGTACACGTCTAAGAATACCCATATTCATCTGCAATAGAGCAAACAGTTCCAGTTTTGCATCATGTGTAATGAGACAGTTGTGTGCAGATGCCGAAGACGTCGCTTTGGTATGACAAAATGAACACAGGCATGCAGTTAAGACCACAGAATCAGGGCACAAAAGGTCGTTCAACACACGGTGGGAAGGAGAATCTGGTCGCCCATCATGATTCGTCTCTTTGAAGTTTTGTCCTCAAACATTTTGCACCTCTAATCTGATCAGTCACATCTCAGTAATCTCTTTCCATCAATACAAATATTCAGTCACCTCTCGGGAACAAACACTCTCACAAGCACACAGGTGAAATGTCATTGAGGCACATATTGAGGGGTTGATGGCAGACGTTTTCCTGAAGTACAACCCAGTATGAGGAAGAAGACATACAGTACAGGTTGTGAGAAGAGAACAGGAACTGGGAGTCACACATACATCCAGACGTCTCTCAGTGGCCACAGCACCACAGGACAGAGATTTGTCACTGATCATGGGCTCCTTCCACACCCACCATTGACATTCATAAAAATCCTACCCCATTGTCTTTCTTCTTTTTTCTTTTTTCATCCCAAAAAAGTACAACTATTTGATAAATGGGTCAAACAAAAACACAATAAATAATACCAATAAAATAAAGACATTGCCAGATATGAAGGAAGCATCACAAATCGCATTGTACTGAGTTTCTCAGCGGGGGTTCATGGGAAGTGCAGTCCATGGCACCTGAAGATGAGAGGCTTGATGCGTGCGACCAGCACTGGCAACAAAATGTTTCCCAGAGTTACTACTGCAGCGCTCACTTTCCCTTTATGTAAATGAACTAGAGTCAAGCCAGTAAAACACTGGCAGATAGAAATACAGCATGCAGACTCAACACTCTTGTCTGCATGCTGCATTTCTACTTGATTGTGTGTCATGCGAAGGCGTGAGACAGTAGAAACTAGAAGAAATAAAATCAGCTTGGTTTTAAGATGCAGTCTTCAAAAGCTAGCGGGTCCTTTCACACAGCCCTTCATATTCACTATAATACCATAACGTGCACGTTTTCAAACTGTGACAAATAGTGACAGGTTCAAAAATAAAAACAACCCAACAATAAAACTGTTAACCACAGCAATAACTCCAAAAGCACCTGCACACACAGACTGTGAAACAAAAGCACTTCATGTATACAAGGTACTAGATTGTTTTTGGTTCGATATTAATCAATTAGTGTACATTAGTGATGCAAAAGCGTGTGCTGAATATATGTTTCAATCAATATCTAACAGAGAAGTTTGACAGTGAAGTTGTTTTCCCCCTTTGTAAAAAAAACAAACCAAAAAAAAAAACGCAAATACGACAGAAAAAGCGTAAACTGGCACAATAAAAGGTTGATAAAAGCCCCATGGCTTGCTGTCCACAACAAGGCAAAGTATAAAAGCTTTTTTTCTTATACAAGATATAAAATATCAAAAAAAGAACACACAATAAAGCTTAGCATCCAGCACTTAATAATAATAGTAACATCAACAACAGTAATCATAGTTCTGATAATCATAGTAATAAGACATGTCATCTGCCTCACTTGAATTGTCAATAACTTTGCCAAAAACATGGAAAGAATCTTAAGAAAATCAATATAGACTTTTTTCTGGACACTCAAACATTCTTGCATACAAACCACCCATCCTGTTCCACACAACACACAGAGAGAGAGGAGGGAATGACTTTTTAAAAAAAATTAGGAATCCACAAACAGGTTTTTCAATAAATAGCTGTTAAACAAAACAAATTAATATTACACTCTACAAATATCAAACTCTGAATTTCAAGCACAATTTTGATCCTTTCCTTTTTTTTAAACTTACAAAGCTGGAGAAAATATACTGTGTCACTAAAAGAAAGATAAACCATGGAAAGAGTCTGCATATTCTGTATTCAGAAACAGGAATTACATGACCAAGAAAAATTAAACACAGGAAAAAAAAAAAAAAAAAACCCAAACTTTTAAACAAAGGCAGCTCCTCCGCAGGTATGAGAGACTTGGCTCTCAGGTCTTATCATCACAACCTCCAGTGTGAGAAAAAGTGAACCAGAGACAGCGAGAGAGACAGAAAGAGTTAATAGTGTAGGTCATGTGGATCCACTGTGTGTTTGTGTTGATTTTCCAAACAGGGAAACAAAAACTGATGAGTACTTTGTTTTAAAGAGGTTTAAAACTCTTACATACACTGTAAAACTCTTTTTCAATCTCCCTCTGTCTCACACATACTTCACTCCCCTTTAAAAATTCCAAAAATCGTATGTACATTTGTCAAATCTCCAGTATTTGTTGGAATGAATCGATAGAAACCGTGTGGTAAACTTAAGTGAAGAATAGATTAAGGACCCCACTGAAAGGCATAGGCTATATAAACAGCAATCTGCACAAAGATTCAGTGATCTCTATCTCGTGATAACAGTCAAGAGGACATTAAGTATATCCTTAAAGGTAGGTGCGGTCACCGAGTTGTTTAGGTAAGCAAAGATCAGATCAAAAATGTAAACCACGGGTTCAGGGCTTTGATAGGAGTCAGTTGTTATTAAAGTGCAAGTCTGTGGCAGTAGGACTCTGCATCATTGTGCCATCGGGCTGCCTGGTCCTCTGACACACGTAGATTTGCAATAGATTTAGACTCTCCCTTCACTCGCAGGGAGACACTTTCCCTAGAAACATGACCGCCAAGGTGGACCCCCCCCCCGGGGCTATTTCCCTACACTGTCAGTGATCCTTGGTTTCCATGGTGATTGTGATGGCAAACATACAAATTCGCAGTCTACTGTTGGCCATGTCCTTGGCAGCGTCCTCGTTGTTTCCTGTTGTGGCAGAGTAGAAAACTACTGGACTCTGGCCTGAACCCTCAAGAAAAAGAAACACAAAAACACTGCATCAGAAGTAAAGGAGGTAAGCAGAAAAAGCCTTTCACTCAAGCCATCTCCAGACCGCTCTTCTTCTACTATGGCAGTCAAGGTTGAGTATAGCCTAAGTGGATGTGTGTGTGTGTGTGTGTGTGTGTGTGTGTGTGTGTGTGTGTGTGTGTCTGTGTGTCTGTGTGTGTGTATGCATTTGAGTGTGTTACTCATAATGGTTTTAGATCATTGTCGCGCATCACCCTACAGCATTTCCATTCAAAGGAAGGCCTGCCCACGGTGGGACGAATGGGTAAAGAGAGCAGAGTTTTCTGCCCAAGAGATCGCAAGAGATCTTCAGAGATTGGTTGACGAGCCACTAACAGGAGTCTGACAGATCCTAGGAGATCCAGGCGAAGTCCCTCTCACTCCCATTCTGCTGCTCCCCCTCCTGTGCCGAGGAGTCACTCTCCTCCTTCTCATTGTCCAGTGCTCCATGTGCCTCAGTGGTCATCCCTGAGTCCTTCCATTTCCCTCCTTCTTCCTCCCCTTCTCCCATCATCTCCCCATCCCCTTCGACCATCATCTCCTCCTCCCCCTCTCCGTCGCCATCGCACTCCGCCTGGTCATCATGGAAACGATCGCCGGGATACAGCTCTTCCTCCGGAGAAATGTCTCCACCGACCTCCCCGTTGTGGTCCAGGAGTGCGGCCATGCCCCGGCCAGAGCAGTCAGCGCAGACGCCGTGACGACGAGAGCCGTGTTTGATTCCGACACTGGCTGCTGACATGAAGACTCGGCTGCACACTTTACATACATATTTTTTGTCTTTGCTGTGGACCTGTTGGATGGAAACATCATTTCAAAATTTTTATTTACACATTGGATAAGGTGTCATTTACTGCCCCCTACTGGTGATCATATGAGCCCACTCACCAGTGTGTGCCTCTTCATGTGCTCCCTTCTGGTGAACTTCTTGCCACAGATTTCACAGGGGTAGGGCCTCTCACCAGTGTGAGAGCGCATGTGCCTCTTTAGGATGCACTGGTGCATAGCAGAGAAACTGCAATAGGGGCACTTGAACTTTTTACGGATCACTGTGAAGTCATTCACTGTAGGGACAGAGAGAGGGAGGGAGGGAAGAGAGAAAAAAAAAAAAGATTAGTGTTGAATGAAGCTCGTTTAAATAAACCGAGATGTCACTTTTCAGTTATTACATTTAATTAGCAGCATGGTCTAGAGATGTACCATCAATTCCCATGGCCACCCTAAGCCCAGTCAAAGCTACAGTTGCCCTGGCAACAGCTCTTCCTCCATACTAAAGCAATAAAGGCAAAGAGATACTATAAACACACGACACAACAGTCAGTCTGCCTTAGTTGCTCTAGAAGGTCTCTGCTATGGACAGCAAAAACACAGACAGAAAGACAAACACAGACAATGACAAGAAGGCTGAAGGTTGGGAAATAAAATCACACACACACACACACACACAAAGGGGGGCTTCGACATAATAATAAAAAAAGACTAATGTTAATACCATGTCCCAGTCTTGTGTAGAGGTCTGGTAAGCCAATTATCTCAAGGTCTAGACCTAAATGGTAGTTAAGCCGGGTGAAGGGCGTCCAAGTAAACAGATTGTGTGTTTGCTTGTGTGTGATGTGTGTGTCTAGCCAATGAGAAACTTTACAGTCAAGTCATACAGTGCATAACCACGAAAGATCAGCTCTGGATTTACGTCTACACCAGTACAACACACACTGTACACATCTACTGTACATAAAGGAGGGAGTCAAACACACAGTCAAGGGTTAAATTAAGCTATAAGCGATACAATATAATTACCTCCATCTGCAAACCGACTTCTGCTCTGATTAAACACTTGACAGCACATCAACAAAAAAACATGCATGTATACATAAACTGCACAACAGCTTAGAGCATCCAGATTGTTTATATTAAAATGCAAATGCAAATAAATAAATATTGTTGTGATTATGTGAATATGTGCATGACACAGACAACTGCATAAAGAGGAAAATAACAAAGAAGTTTTCACAGTTTCCATAACCGTTTAATTACAGCATAAAAACTACAAGCAGAATCTCATTCTGTTTAGAAAAGTACATATTTTTATACAGTACATGGGTTTTTTTCATGGAAAAAAAAAACAACCTAAAACGACATATCTTTCAGTATTCATACACAACAAATATTCCAACTGAAAAACACTACACAACATCCGTACGGTATTTGCCATTTCTCCTCAATGGCTGATTGTGCAGAGTTCCTGATTAGTTCCTGACTTTTCTGAGCCTGCCAGTCCGTTTCAGCTGCTGGCTAGGACAGTGTGTGCTACCTGAGAAATGGGATTTTGTATTAGGAAGGATTTGGCATTTGGGAGTTCTCCTTGCTGATACAGTATACAACAGCAAGGGGGTAGATTCCCAATAGACACTCGTTCTGCTTTTACCGCACACAGGCAGAAATCACAGTTCTATGTGCTGGAATGACTGTGGATTATTAGAGGGAAACACAGGTGCATGTCTTCCCTTTGGGTATAGTACTCACAGTATAGGTGTACATAATAAACCTTGAAAACTGGACTTTATCTTGTGGCAGGGTAAAGGCCTGCTGTAAACTCAAAGGAGAAAAATTTGGCAGAAATCTGTCTGAATTTACATTAGCAATGATTTTAACGCCAGTGTTGATACTGAATCCCGTATCCTGCAGCCTTGCTCTAACTCCTCTGTCTTCACCGCCTCCCTTATTCCTCTTCAACATTTTCCCACTCGTCTCCCGTGATCCCCCATTTTCTACCTTGTACTCACAACCACACCATTATCTGTCTGCAGCAGTGACATCACTGAGCTCATCTGGTTTACAGGGCATCTGCCCCTTGGTCCCCACTTCCTCTTCAGATGAGGGGTCAGGGGTTAAGAAGGGTCGGAGCCATGAAGGACCAATTACTGTTCAGCCCCAGCCACACTCAGCCACTAGAAGACTTACAGATCTGGGACAGAGGAGATGGACAGAGAGGGAAAAAAATGACACCACCCAACCCCCATCTTAGCTGCTACTGGTCTATTGTTTTAGCTGGCTTTGTCTCGTTCGGCACATCCCCTCCATCTGCACCGATCTGACAGCACTGACTAAAGGTAATTGTGTCAGACTAACGACTGCGGACAAGCTTCTGTGTGTCCAGTGGAGGTGGATCTACGGCAGAATTACTTTGTTTATCCTTTCTTTTTGAGTTACGGTAACCACAAATACTGTTATGTATTCCATTAAGTTCTTTTACGCCAATTTTGCACCACCACTGACAACATAAATAATCTGATTTGTGTCTTTATTCAACTCTCACTGTTGCAATGCTACAGAGTTCCTGAAGGTGGTGTGGTTGCGTGGGCTGTGAGCCACAGTAAGCCTTTCAGACGTGAACTGTGTCTGAGTGTCTTTGTCCCCGTAATGCAGGGGTGGACACAAAGATAAAGATCTCTTTGCCTAAAAAGGAGAGACGAGTTTTGTCAGACTGGTGACGGGCAACAGTGAGCAAGACAAGTGGTTTAGGTTGGGGAGGTGGAAAAACAGCCTCCCCGTCTCTCCACCAGAAAGTTGTGTTGAGATTCACCTGTCTATGGGTCCAGTCAGTGCTCAACAAAACTATTCTCAAACCCTAAAAATATTGCATACAATTTCAGCCAAAGGTCTGTTTAAAGGGTCAGTTTTGCATAGCAATTGTGCACTTTTGACATTTAAGTTGTCAATTTGTGTTTAATCATCCCTAAAAAATACTGACATAAAATTTAACAAGTTGTAAAAAAAAGTGTTACTAGGTATTTATAATCATGTCAACAGACATTTGATTTTAAAAGGAATTTTCCCCTCTCAGTGCAATGACACCACAGATCATTTTTGGCATTAATGTACAACACAAGTGCGGATACACTGCTAATTGATGGGTATGAATGTGTGCACATTAGCCTGCAGCCTGTAGATCCAGTCTCAGTTTTCCACATTGACACTGCGATTAAGACTGTCAACTTTCATCTCTTGAGAAAGCCGCCACAGTGGATATATACCCTGAGACACCCTGAGACATTTCCATCCCAGTGCTGCCTCCCAGTATAGCTCCTGGCATTGACCCCACCTGGCAGCACACTTTAACATGCGTTGCCAGGTTCTTCTGGGTGCTAAAAGCCTTGGCACAGGCAGGGCAGGTGTGCCCTCTCTCTTTGGAGTGCACGGATGACAGGTGACGGTGCAGGTCTGTGCGGTCTCTGAAGTGTTTCAGACAGTACACACACTGCATCAGCTTCTTTTTAAAGTGGATGGTCTTCTCGTGTCGGTCCGCGTTGGATTTGAGGGTGAAGCTGGCCGGGCACTGGGAGCAGAGGTAGCGCGCTGGCGCAGGCTCGGTCCCTGCAGGGCGGTAGAGAGACTGGTGGAGGTGGAGAAGCTGGGATTGTGGCTCGTGAAGGGGCTGGGTGGGTTGGTGGTGACCCTGCATGCTTGGCCAGTCCAGGGACAAGGCCATCAGAGACAGGGTGTGGCGGTACTCGTGTTCCCTGAGATGCTCCAGGCTGCTGAACAGCCGTTTGCACAGGGAGCAGGCGAACCCCTGTGAGGGCCAGGCGCTGCGCTCTGGCAGGACTCTTTCCCCTGATCCAGCCTCTTTGCCCAGCACCATCAGCCCTTTAGTCTCTCTGCCAGCGTCAGACACTGACGCAGGCATGGTCAAGCCACCACCAGCACAACTCCCATTGCCCATCTGATCCCTCTCGACAGGAGACTGGTCACCTTCCAGGGCTGAGATAGCAAGAAGAAGGGTGAGAATGAAAGTTGGAGAAATAGATTAGGAAAAAAAAAATTCTCTCTTAACTTATCTAAACATGACATACTTCAACTTTTAGGCCTAAACCATACCTGTGCCATATTCTTTCATGCCTTCTTCATCTTTTATGCCCTCCTGTAAACACAAAACATTTCGTTATGTCACACACACATTTATACAGGCTGTATGGAATGTTGTCTGGGCATGCAGGAAGCAGGCAGGTGAGACAAGCTGCGAAGACAACCTTTGTTCACATGTGAGAAACACACAGGGAAACAAAGACATGAAAACAGAAAAGGAAAAAAGAAGAGAAACGACAGGTCAGAATGATTTAAAGACAGATAAATTGTCAGAGATAAGCAAACTAACATAGAAAAAGTCTTATACACTAAATAATTGACAGTTCCCGGATGCCAGAGCCGTCCTATGACACACAGAATGTGCACTTAGGTTGATTTACCGTATTAATAATATTATCTTTCTATTACTCATATACTCAACCCCCACGTGGGTGTTAGCAAGGTGCACCAAACACCTGCCCCCAGTTTCCTCTCCCTTCTAAAGCCCATCTGAACTGTATCTTTCGTCCATCTACTCCATGCTCCTGCCATTCCTTCACCCCCACCCATTTCCTTGGCCCCTAACCCCCCCCCCCCTCCCTCCTCCTCCTCCTCCTCCTCCTCCTCCTCCTCTCCAAGAACAGAACACCGTGCACTGGGCAAACAGATGGCTTGTCCGTAGAGATATGGAGGCTTGTTGGGAGGCAGGTCCACTGAAATCAAATGCTGCTCCTAAATGCTCACCCGCACACACAGACTGGCATAAAACTCACATCCACACATGCTCATTCTGCCATGCTCCCTCACACACACACACACACACACACACACACACACACACACACACACACACACTGAGCAGAACAAACAATTTCCTGGGCTGTGAGAGCAAACCTCTCATTGTCTACTAGTATTGATTCTACTCAGTTTCATCTCACTACCTTGCCCGTTATCTGCCATATCTAAGCACATGCTGCCATTGTGACTAGATCTCTAATCCAACCAGTATAAACTACATTACCGCTAATGCTGAGCAAAGATTCCTGGCTTGAAGGTGATTTATGGTCTAGCTATATTAAAATATTATATGAAAAGTGAGACAAGTGTGAATAATTGGAAATCTGAAAGAAAGAGAAAGAAAACAAATCATATGGAAAAGAAAGACAAACGAAAGAAAACAGACAGTGTTTCTTTTCCAGTGTAGCAGGAAATATGCCAGATTCCACACAGAGAATGAGATACAGAGAGGGGTTGAGCGGTGACGTGCTTGTGTGTAAAAAAATACTGGCCCAGTGATGAAAAATAACCCCATTAACCCCCAGCCCCACCCCCCACCGTGTCACCGGTCACTTTCTACTCTCTGTCACCTCTCAACCCCCCTCAGTGTGTTTGCAGAAGCAGGGTGAAGCTGCCCCCTGAATCCTCTTCTCCACTCATTTTTACATGGATCAAACTTTCATCTGAGTGGAGGAGCAGTACCCAGAGAGCAGCCTCCGCCCTGGAGCTGAGCCAGGCTCTGTGTGCTTACCTCAGGCAAGGTGGAGGGCTCTGGGCCCTCAAGAGCCTCTTCCACTTCCATGTCCAACCCTTCTGAGCACAGCGGGGATGCCCCAGCCCGCAGACCAGGGGCCTCCAGGGGCCGAGGCTCAGAGGGGAGCAGTGGCGTGGGTGGAGTGGGCGGGCAGTAAACTGATGTTGATGATGATGGCGGTAGTGGTAGTGGTGATGGTGGAAGATGAGGAGGAAGATGAGGAGGAAGAAGAGGAGGAGGAGGAGGAGGAGGAAGAAGAGGAGGAGGAGGAGGAGGAGGAGGAGGAGAGGAGCCAGCCCCCTGTTTGTTATGAATAGTGGCCCCCGTGGCCCCTGGCCGGAGCGTGCTGCAGTAGTTGTTGGAGCGGAGCCCTGAGGAGCACAGGAAACGAGTCTCACCCACCCACTCACGTACAACTGCAACTCTGCTAGCAGCTGGCCACCAGAACACAACGGGAGAGAGTGGGCAGGGGGCACACAGAGGCTGCCAGTGCTACACTATCAAACACTATGGAGAGGGGGAGGAAGAAAAACTCTGAAGTTTCACTTTCCACCAGCCGAGGGGAAAGGGTTAGGGCTTCGCTTCTCTCTTTCTCTCTTTTTCTTTCGCTCCTCTGCTCTCCTTTTCCTTCCACCCACATGTGTGTGCAGAGGATGGCAGCGAGTGTGTGTTTTGTGAGAGAGTGTGCATGTGCTGTGTGAGCAAGTAAAATGCATATAAGGAGAGGGCTTGAGGATCCTCTGTACTGTGGAGGGAGATTGTTTTGGAGAGAAGCCATCTTGCAGCTCAAGTGGAGACTTTTTGTACACGGAGGGTAAAGGACGACTATATTGACCATGTAAGATGTTTACTAGCAACAAGTTAAGGCATGCTGGATAAAGAATTTGAATTTCTTCCAGAGCCTTTAGCTATCTAAAGCTATTCACACAGAAGCTTTTCCGGACAAATAAAATAACCATTAGCAAGTACGGAGAGTGCATATTAATCTAAGTATAATGTATTGCAGGTTATTCCGGACTGTGTGTTTGTGTGTGTGTGTGTGTGTGTGTGTGTGTGTGTGTGTGTGTATGAGTATGTGTGAGTGTGGGCAGCGTTTTGGGGAATGTCTCCAGAGTTATGCAGTGGGTTAGCCATTCATTGCCCTCCTCTGCACAATGGACAGAATCGCACAACCATGAGGCTCGACCGTGGACGGATTCCTGGAATGTTAAACTACCGCGCCCGACACTCCCCACTCCAACTTACTGAGAAGACGCACAAATGCTTAACTCCCTATCTCCTCTTCCCCACCCCTGGCAAGTAACGGGAGAAACAACATTAACGGGGAGGAAGAAGTGAAGACAGAGAGTAAAGGGATGAGCTCCAGGTGAGGGATAGCAGCTCATTAACAAATGGTGTCCTGGCAGTAGGCACTTTTTAGGAATGGACAATCATTGGACTGGGTTAAACAGTTTTCGGTTCAAGCCTCTTAAAGAATTCCAACATACGACTGTAATTTTTATATCTTGTCTCGCTGAGTTTAATATTGCTGTCATGGCTGGCAAACTGTAAAGAAAGAAATAACAGCAGGCTGACTCACTGCACAGCAACAAGTTGAAAAGAAATAGAATGAAGAAAAATACAGTAAGGTAGAGCAACTGAATTACTTTAACACTGAATGACTGTACAGGAACTAAAACACAACCTGCATCCTCTCCTCCACCTGCTAACAGAATGGGGTCAAGACCCATTAGGTCTGTTAAGGCTTAGGGAACCAATTACTGTAAGGAGACTGACCATCAGCCACTGGCTCATCAACTAAAACTTTGTAAGTCTGTCAGGAATAAATAGCCAGATAGGATTGGGGTTCTCCATGACTCCATGGCAAAGGGGCTTAATGTAATACCATCTGGGAAGTGTTTACGCTCCTTTTATTGTTGTACAAAATATGAGGAAAAAAGGCAAACCTGGATTTGGATCCATGTTTCAGATACTACATGTATCTCCTGCAGGTGAGAGATGTTTGGAAAAGTGCCACCAAATCTAAAAGTTCATATATATAAAGTGGATTAGGTCACCTTTAATGGAAAATCCCACTACCAGATTAAAGTTATTTCCATCTCCTGTATAGATATCTGCCTTTACATTGACCTTTACTGTTCTTCTTCTGCTCTTGCATTTAAAAAAAGAGTGGCAGAGGGCATGGCGTTGCTATACAGGATCCAGATTTTAAATCTGGAAAGTCTCTTGCCCCAGATTGGCAACATTTGTGCTACAATCATAAATAAAAATCATAAAATCTCTGGAGAATAGCTATGGAGCCCCTGGGAGTTAGGGCACAGAGTGATACATTTTCAAAAGTAGATGTGAAGTGATGAGAGCAGGCAGTGGAGAGAAAAGTTCAATAATGTCAGTATGATCCCCATGGTTAATTGGATGTTCTTTACAGCCAGTACATGGTGGCAGTGTGGACAGGTGCACAGGGATGGTCCGGCAAAATCCATCGTCTGGCATTGATTGTCTGACGCACAGAGGGGTAGTGGGGCCAAATCCAAATGATCTTAATTGGATTGGGGAGGCTGATTGACATACAGACTGGTTCCACTGTATTTTGGCATTCCACATGCTTGGAGGATATAGTCTGTGACCCATGCAAAGAGAGGAGCTGTGCATTGGAATAGCGAGCCGTGTCAACAAGGTGGGGGTCGGATCAGTTTGACTTGCTAAATGCAAAGAGAGAAAGGTAGTCAGTGGTTAAACTGTAGAACACTGATTCTCTGTTTTGTCCAATTTTGGATATATGAATCTCATAGAGAAAAATGTTTTATTAAACAGTCAATTATACAGAAAAGAGAGAACAAGAGAAAGAGGAAGAGGGAGGAAGGGAAAGAGAGAAATTCTATGTCAAGGCCTTTTGCTGGTCTCTCTTGATTTGGTCCAGGTGACCTTGCGCTACCTCCTCTCTGCCTAGATCAATACTTTCCCAGGATTTTAAACCAACATACTTTGATGCTCCACAGCTGAAGAAAAAGAGGGGGAAAGAGACAGGAGTGAGACAAATACGGAGGAACTGCAGGAGCTGGCCAGAAGGGGTGGGAGTGAGGGAGAGCGTGAGGGATGAGTGTTAAGGAGGGGTGAAGGAGAAATAGATGGAGGGAAGGAGGGAGGGATGGTGTGAGGGGGAGTCAAGGAGGGAAAAAAGGACAGGAAGGATGTTAAGCAGGGGTGAAGGAGAAGCAGGGAGGAGAACAGGAGGAGGAGAAAGAAGGCTGAATGGAGAAAGGGAGGCATGGAGCAGCGATCTGTCAAACCAGGCAGTCTTATCCTCCGCCCAGTAATCTGAGGTACAGTGTTTGTTTATTTTCTGTCCTCATTTAGACACAGGGACAGACCCAGGGAAGGAGGGGAGGTTGTTGGCCATCTCGACAAGCCCATTTCCCCAACCCCTATTGTGCTGGGAATTCAAAATAGGGTTTGGCTAACCAAAAACATCCCCAAGGTTTCTTTGGTGACAACTGAAATACAGCTATAAGACTCATTCAACATGTATTTTTTCCAAGGAGGGAGCAAATGATTAACATTCTCTGAATTCTCCAAATCTCCTATTCATATAGTCAAGGCTGAGTTTATCTGTAAAGTGTGAGTGTGTATCAAAAAGCCTCTTCTCTTTTCTGGAGCTTGTGAGGCTGCCTATCTGTGCTGTGACAGCATCTGATTCTCCTCTTTAAGCCAATAGAAACATCTCAATCCCACACACTTAACACTTACACAAAAGGGGTGATGTGATGTGACGTGCGTGTGCAAGCACATGCGCGTATGTGCAATAGTGAACGTGTGTTTTGGTCTATTCAGTCTTGGCTCTGTCTTTTATTTTGTAGGTGAGTGGGGCTCAACTCAAAAGGCATGACTAGGCTTGGAGTTGTACCCTTCCTTTCCTTTTCTTCCGCACACAAAGACAGGCAGAATTCGGGACAAAAGATCCAATTACTAGCCAGTAAAAGCAAAGAAACACAAACACACAAGTCACACACACAAATGTGCCCACGCGGACATGGACTCGAGCAAATATATGCTCACACAGGCACATACACACAGATACACACATGTACTGTAGACCCACTGACAATTTGACACCCTCACTGAAGGCACAAAAAAAAGAAAATTAACTGAATGAATAAAATAATAATAAAACAAATTCCCCTGTTAACGTTGACAAAGTACGCTCAATTAAGCATGTGTATTGATCTATTATTGAAATTATTAGAAAAATATTTATTCTACAGTACGTGGAGGCGTTGAGTGGAACATTTAAGCTGATATAGGATTTTTTCTACCACTGATGTGCTCAGATATATCAATCTCATCCAAAGAGAAAAGGAAGGTTGTAGAAGGCTTAACACACAAAAATATAAAACTATTCAAATATACAGTAGGTTGCACAATCATTCATAATCACAAAAAACTGAAATTTTATGGTAAAAAATACTTGAATATAGCTTAAAGTTTTACAGTTTGTTGTAATCTGTTTTATCTCACGTGACACATTGTAAAGTGATGTTTTCACAGGTACAATGGGAAATACATTACTCCTTATTTTGAAGGCGCTTCTAACAGCAAGCAGGGGTTTTTTCCGTAGTCGAGTAGAGCAAAGCTCTTCATCAGTTGTGGTGGCGAAATTCAGTAGGCAACTAATATCTGAACAGTTGCTGCAGTTCTGTTGTGTTATTTTGCTGCTGTGAAACAGCCGTAGACCCGCTGATACGCACAAAGAAACTGTCACATAAAACCAAACACATTTTCTCACGACAGCGAGAGCGATCCCAGCAAAATGTTCTCTCACTGAGTCACCGCTGACTATTCATCATTGGCATTGCCATGCAAACTTGTTACACACTCAAGTGGCACCAGACACACACACACACACACACACACACACACACACACACACACACACACACACACACACACACACACACACATGCATGCATTCAAATACAGTGGCTGATGAGGGAAAACAGAGGACACTCATGTCAAAAGCGGTCAAGCCTGTATGTTTTAAGTCTCACAGGAGATCATATGAGCAGGCACTCAATAAATACACTAGTAGATGTGAATACTTCAGTTGGAAGTTATGATGAGATGTGTGGTTGGTTGGGTGTAACGATCAGTGTGAGCATAGTGCTAGTAAATAGTGACTTACACGACAGGGAGTGTCCTCCTTTGGGCAGGTACTCATAAAGCAAGGGGTTATCATCTCCCATCATCTCAGCCCGCAGTGACAGCAGGCTGTTCTTACTCATCAGCGCCGCCTTGAGATTGGCTACAGATGAGATCGTTCCACCCCCGCCGCCTCCCCCGGCCTCCTCTGATTCGTTGGGACCCATGAAGCCAGGTTCTGCAGTGAGAGCCTCTTCCTGCTTGAGGAAGAAGTCGAGACGTTCGCCGCGGCTGTCTGAGCTGTTGGGTTCAGTCACGTCTGCCCCTGAATAGAGATGAAGTAAGAGAAGATGGGTGAGGTTCTTCTGTCCCTCTGCAGCTATCACTGACCATCGATGAGATGGTTTTGAAAACAACCCAAACTAAATCAGGCGGTAAGGGAAAAGGCCTCAAAACATTTCACATAGCACTGTTTTTACTTCATTTGAGGCATTACATACTTCTCTATGGGTTGAAAATCCTGTCACTCTTGGATTTGTGAAACCCTTTCAAAGGCGATGAAAAGCAATGGTGGTCAAACTACAAATACCCTAACCTTGCACTTGAAAAGTTGTCACTTGGTTAATTTAAGGGTTTCACCCGACAGTGATAACAGCTTGAGTAAAAATACAAAAAAAAACCCCCACCATATCAAACCAATACTTTCAAACCCCTCAGCCAAGTCATCGTTACACCCAGTGTTTTCGGTAGCGACTACTAACACGTCACTGGCTCTGATTCATCTCTCTCTCCTCGACTCCCTAACATACCTAATCATCACCAGTTAAAAAAAATACAGGCAGATCATAAAGAGACTGTGAGTGAGAGGAAGGCAGACACAAACGTGGTGTGTGTAAGTGCGTGTGCATTATGTCTGCGCGTGTGTTTAGCCATCAGTGCTGTTGAAAGCAGAGTGTGTAGAAAAGCTGTCAGCAGTAGACATGTCACTGGAGGTTCCACTGTAGATCTACAAGACTGTCAGACCACACTGCTGATGACGGCTCTGCTCAACACTAACAGAGACACGCACACACGGGCAAATACAGAAACACAAACACACTTTGCGACGCATTGCCTCCTAATTGACATTTAACTGATGACAGGTTGCTTTCTCTAACAAAGACTTAGACAAAAATACACACCACGCACATCACTGACTTAGAGACTTTGAAAGAATGGCTACACTTAAAACAAACACACACACAGACTTCTGAGCACTATTACAGACTTGCACGTTGCCTTAAGGGGGGTTTTTTGCATAATTATGTATAACTATTCTGGACAGACACCTTCTGACATCCTGATATATAAATCTACCATTCCACAAAGCCCATGCAGTGACAGATGAATTCACACTTACAGCTAATAAGGAATAAACAAAGTGAAGACAGAAACAGGGGTGATGCGGGGGCACAGAGAACAGAAACGGACTGAAAAGCAAAGGAGAAAGAAAGAGTGAAAAAGTAAAATAGGACCAAGAAAACAAAAAAGCCCTATTGTCAATTTTAACCACAGTCAGGTAGTGGTAAGTGTTTCCTGTGCAGCCCTGTGCTCGTCTGCTGCAGGGGGAGTCAAGGTGACAGAGACAGTAGTTTGCCTCCACGTCTGGAATACCGATGGGTATAGAGCCCCTTCACAGCCTACTGGGTCAATGTTGACCACTCTGTGTCTCTCACACACACGCACACACACACACTGTCAGTCATTTTTCATGCTCAGCATAGATAAATGATCGCAGATCAGATGGATGGATATACGCTCTGTATGCACAGTTGCACATACACGCATAGATCTGAAAGGTGTAGAGATACGAGTGAGATCGAGGACGCGGGGAAGGAGATTGGGCGCGACAGATGAGATTGACATACATACGAAGTAATCAGCACCCATCAAACTACTAGCAGACACAGAGGAAGATGTAAAAAGAGGAGATAAAGTAAGAGAATTGAAGAAAGAAGAGAGGAGGCAAGGACAGGGTAGAAGGAGAACGAGAGAAAGGAAAAAAGGCAGGGGAGTGTAAAAGCGGGGGTGTTGAGCTGTGGAGGAAGCACAGGAGGATACACACAAAATACACATGCTTGCATCCACGCAAACCCCCACCCCACCCGCACGCACGCACAACACACACACACACACACACACACACACACACACACACACACACACACACACACACACACACAAACAAAGTTAATTAAGGAGGGGGTGTAGGGGTTGGCGCAAGGGGCATAAGGTGCAGGAATTCATTAGAGCTCTGCCCCCTCCTTCAGTGGGCAGCCCAGCAGCCACAGGAGTCAATCAATAACATAGATCTGCTGTTGGCCAACAACAAACACACACACGCGCAAACACACACATGAACACGTATATAGAGAAAGGAGAGGCAGACAAATGGAAGGAGAGGAAGCGAAGGAGAGAGAGAGAAGAGGGCCACCTCTGACCCCCATCTCCCTCCATTCATCTGTGCATTGGATGAATGAATGACCCCTGACCACTTTTCCCAGCATTCCCTGGACACGTGCATCTACAGATGGAACATGTCCGCCCTCCTCACAGTCATACAGTAACAATGCTTCAGTCACACGCTGCAGATTAAATGGCAGAGTTATGGAAATGTCATTGCTTCATGATTTCTTTAGAGAAAACAGTAGCATTTCTGACTCTTTTCAAGCAAAAAGTGTGAAATTTATATATAACTTTTACACATTAGCAAAGGACTCTCTCTGTCCTGACACACTCCATTTTGAAACATACAGTATCCTGCTTTCTGAGGATTTATCCACATTTCCGAGACTAAGCGTGAGATATCAGAAATTAGTATTCAGCTGACCACAAACAGGCTTCCGCACCAAATAATCAGAATATAGTACATAATCCTCCTTCACTTATGTAAGCTTTATCGGCCATGTGTAGATGGTGTGTTACTTAAACCTCATCCTGTTCCAACAGATAAAATCATTTACCACACCAGAAGCAGTCGCACCTAATCCCATGCACGCAGTTTATGGATTTCATCATACGTGTGTCGGGTTTCACCAAGGATTTGTCGACACACATATTGTTGTGTCTCTCAGAGGCAATAGGTTTATCTCGAGTTTTAGAGACACTGTGGTTGCATCATTCCTTTGTGCACATATGCTGAGTGTTAACATACTGGTTGTCATGAGACAACCTATGAATTTCAATGGCATGGAATATGCCTTTGAACTGCATGGTCAGATACAAAAAAACAATAGCATTTTCCTCATTTTTCCCCTCCTTTCTTTTGCCTTTACAGTGCAGCGGTCTCTGTACAGTGAAGGGAATTTTCATTTTCCCCTTCATAAAAGAGTCCGAATAATTTAGATTTCTGCTTTCTGAAGAGATCCTCCGTTTAATTTGGTTGCCATGGTAGCCGGGCACCCTTGGCTTCAACATTTATGCTAAATCAAACCCCCTTTTAAAAGGAGAGACAAATATGTGGAAATGGTGGTTCTCTTTGTTCATGTGTGAGTTTGTGTGTGTGTGTGTGTGTGTGTGTGTGTGTGTGTATATGTGTGTGTGTGTATGTGTGTGCGCGTGAGCGATGCTGCGAGCTATGTGGGGGCTTGAGTGGGAAAAAGCAAAGGCAGAATAAGTCTTGCCTTGGAATAAAAGATGTGTGTGTTGAACTATACTTCAAATGTGTTGTGAGGGATACTGCATTTATCATCCATTGAGATAGTTACAGCTAATGGACAGAAGATACAGTTTTATGTGCTGTGGTTGGAGGCTGCACTGTATATCTTAAGTGTGTGTGTGTTTCACAGGGGGAGTTGTGTTATTAGAGAGCACGATTTGACGCAGTAAAGGAGAGGAAAGAGAAGGTCTGAAAAGGGAGGGAAGGGTCAGCTGACCCAGTTTGACCTCTGATCTTCTGTTCTGATTGTGCTCAAGGAGTGTGTCCGTATGTGAGAGTGTTTGTATTTGAGAGTGTTTGTATGTGTGTGTGTGTGTGTGTGTGTGTGTGTGTGTGTGTGTGTGTGTGTGTGTGTGTGTGTGTGTGTTTCAACATATGCCTCCTTCACTTCCAAATGAAGCCAAACATTCTGTTGTGTAAGGGAGTTTCCATTTCCAAAAAATACTGGTTTTTGATAGATAAAGGATGAATAAAAATAAGTTGATTCACATCCACTATTTGTTCACAAACACATGACCGGGCTGTTGGTGGACACACTCCTTTAACACCTCCAGTCTCTCACACACACAACACACCACGCCTTCAAATCAACAGAGACAGTAGCCAAACACAATGGAGAGAAAAAGTCCAAGGTGGTTAAGCAACGAGTTACTGAGGCTTGTCGACCACAAGAGAGCTGTCAAGAAGAAAGTAGGGCTTGTGTGCATGTTTGAGTATGGGAATGCAAACAATGGAGAAAGACTCTCTCACTGTGTATTTTTGTGCATGTGTGTGCGTGTGTGTGTGTGTGTGTGTGTGTGTGTGTGTGTGCCAGAGAAAGACTCAGAAAGAAGCCTTGCCCCAAGTCGGCCTGGTTAATGGCTCGGCTAGCCTGAGGTTGAAAAGGACAAGGCATTACAAGAGCCGTGTTGTCACAAGAGCCCACTGCTTGCTGTATTGTCTATGCAACATTACAGGGACATGCTTCTTAACGAGAAAACAAAAGTCTCTCCTCCACCTTTTATTCCGCAAACAGCTTCATACACTGCACGTGTGATTAGTGCGTGTTTGTCCTCGAGTGGACAAAGAGGGGAGGGTAGGTAGAACTTGCTTCCTCAGCATGCCA
This sequence comes from Xiphias gladius, assembly GCF_016859285.1. Classification (NCBI taxonomy): domain Eukaryota; kingdom Metazoa; phylum Chordata; class Actinopteri; order Istiophoriformes; family Xiphiidae; genus Xiphias; species Xiphias gladius. Next base: position 18,348,559 of record NC_053417.1, on the reverse strand, counting down.
GAGTTTGAGAGGGTAAAAAAGTAATTTCAGCCGAGAAGGGGGAGTGAGGCACTAAAACAGCTCAAGAATTCAGAGGCAATTTAAAAAGCAGTGTGGGAGAGGGGAATGAAAAAAATGCTGGGTTAAAAAGGAGGGAGGATGGAAAGTAAAAGAGGTTGTTATTCTCTCTCTCTGTCTGTCTGTCTGTCTTCCTCTCCCTTACTTGCTCTCTCTCTGTTGTTTTTAGGGACTAGCCGGGCCACAACCTCCAGGAGAGATAGGGAAGGGTGGGTGGTGGTGATGGTGGGGTTGGGGTGTGTGTGGATAGGGAGGGCAAGCATAAATCAAGCAAAGCCTGAAGGCTTTGGAGGAGGGAGGGACAGCGGAAAGAGAGTGGTAAAGGACAGGGGAGAGAGAGAGAGAGAGAGAGAGAGAGAGAGAGAGATGATGGTGCTGGTGGTGATGGTGGTACTGCTGGGGGCTTGGAGAAAAAGAGAGAGTGTGGGTGGAGGGGAGGAGAGGAGAGAAGAGAAGAGGAGCATAGCAATTGCAAGAGTGGTGGGGTGAGAGGTGGACGGTGGGGTGACAGAGTGTGGGTGGGTGGGTGAGTGAAGGGGGAGCTAGGAGAGGTGAGGGGGAAGCTACAGAGGCTGTGGGTGGGAGGGTGGGTAGTGCCGGTGGGGGTGAGCAAGTGAGTGTGTGAAAGTACATCTACAGTAAGCCAGCTAAATTTGAAAATGCATCTTTTTCTCTACGTTTTGGGCCTCCGTCCGCATCAAGACTGCAATACTGCATGTCCACAAGATGCAATTAAACATTTAGACATTGGGGGCAGTATATCAAGATGTGAAGCCTGTTGCCACTGCCGCTTTATTCCGTTATCTCATTAACAACGTACTAACGTCCTCTAGTGTCACCACGTTTCGTTATGCTTACATTTTGCAAAGAATAAATTACTGTGTTTGCCAGGGATGATTTGGCCACTGGTCAAACCAGAAAGTGGCATAGTGAAATTCATCAGCACCCAGCTAGCACTAGTCAGTCACAATATCTCCTCAAGTTTCTTCTTTGTACTGGGCTGTTTACTCCCCCTGGCATTTTCTTCTCAGGACCGTACACCATTTAGTTCGTTAAAAAGAGTCACTGAAGGCGGAAGAAAAGTGCTCTGAAATAGTGAGCTTGCTACCTTTTGGTTAGCAAGTGGATTTGCTTGGTTGCTAATGGGAAAATAAGTTCACACAGTTTAGTCAAAAGATGTATTTCTACCATTGTATCCTGTCTTATAACTTGTCTGCAAACTCTTGTGGAGCAGTTCACTCTAACAGAGGACGTTACACAAAAGTGGATGGTGCAACACAACTAATAAGCTACGACAGCTTCCTCCATTTTAAGACTCTTCAGTTTTTTTTTTCCGTCAAAGAACAGCACTGTCAAGATGGCTTGCTATTGTTTAGTGTTGAATTGATTTCAAAAATTTAAATCTTTGCACATATACACAAAGTACGCTGCGCAGGCAATTATGGGAGTACTCTGGCACTGCAGTGACAGTAGTGCAGGATTTACTGTTCACCTGGTTAAAATGTAGCTAAGATCTGGAATCTATCTTACACTCATTCAGTTGTCTGACAAAAGAAACAGAAAAATATGTAAATTAGTGAGTTCTGCTGTATTAAAACACAGTATAGATGATCATGGAGAACAAAAGGTGACAGAATGTGTCTGGCCTACGCTTTGCATATGTTAGGAGTGATGCACATTTTGTTGTTTTCGGTCCGGAAAAGGGACAACAAAGAGGAGAGTTATCCATTGTCCTATTGTTGAAGTGTTTCACTGTGGACAAAGATGTCTTTGAAAAAAAGACAAAATTGTTAGCGTGGTCGAATGTCATTTTCAAATATATCTTTGTTTTCAAAATTAGCCGCCATGATGTGGAAGTACTGAGAGTGAGCAAGTGAATGAGTGAAGGAAGGGAGGGAAGGGGGAGCGGGTGAGTGTGGGGGATGGAGGATTGCAGGGCTCAAGGTAATCTGGGGAGTTAATGCAGCTTAGAGGGACTGCGAGGAGTGAGAGGGAGGTAGAGAGAGAGAGGGGAGGGGAGAGAGGGGGAGTGATGGCAGAGGGAGAGAGAATATAAAAATAATAGGGTCAGCAGGGAAAGAGAGGGAGAGAGGAATAAATGAAGATGTATCAGAAACAAAAAGCTGAAGCAACTGAAGGGGAAGAGAGAGAGAGAGTGCAGGGAGTGTAAAAGCTGGAGAGATAGGAGAGTGGAGGGGGAGAGAGCAAGCCGAGTGAGTGTTCGAGATAAAGAGTGGGCTAATGAAAGGTAGGGTGAGGCTGAGTGAGTTGGTGGGTAGGAGGGAAGTCGACGGAGAGAGAGAGAGAGAGCGGGGGAGAGGTCCGCATGGGGAAAGAATGCTGGGTGGGGAAGGAAGGCAGACACGCAGGTCTTTGTGCTAAAAGCAAAGGGAGAGAGATGGAGAGATTGAACGAGAAAGAGAGAGAGGTTGTGTCTTGGCTCAATGCACTGGGGAGGAACTGGTGAGCGGGCACAAGCCCAAAAGCCCTGTCCAGCTCGGTCTAGGGTCGTATTTGAAAGGTGAGGTGGGAGAGAGAAAGAGAGAAAGAGAGAGAGAGGTTGAAAGGAGGGATAATGGAAAGTGGAAGAGGAAAACGACAACAAGTCTTGGTGGTGATGCTGTACAGTGAGCGCTGAGGCTCAGCGGCAACCACCTAGCCAGAATTACTTCTTTACAGCTCCCTGGAAATGAATTTAAGATGAGTTTAACACGCAAACAAAGTTGGCAAAATCACAACATTTCTAGCTGGACATTCTGGAACAGATTATGAAACTAAATGAGACTTTTGGACACATAAAATTCAAATGTGCTCAGTAAATCAGACATTGGTGAAGATAAACGTTTAGTATTTTGCACTATTAAACCTATATCGTGCAAAAAAAATCACCATCTTACACTGAAACTGTGTGATGTAAATTTTGTCATCTCATGTATGTCCACATTGACTGTATGTGTTGAACACGTCCATTTTTAAACCCATAACATCCCCTGAAAATCTTGTTTTCGCTGACCTCCAATGATATAAATTCTCTTCTTTCTTTAGTGGTGTACAGATGTACTCCAGGACATTGTGACAACCCTGTTGGGTGTGGTCAGAGGCTTGACAGGCTTGAAACTTTCAACCAGTTAGGGCAGTGAAACACTGCATTATTATTTCATCATATTTACAAAGCAAATCAAGTTCTAGCGACCAAAGGCTTGTTTTTGTTGTTATGTTTGCACTAGATTTAAGCATGCAGACTCTTCCTTTCTACATATTTGATGTTTTATCCTACTTTACCTTAGCATTTTGTTATGAGTGCAGTGAATTGCAAAAATGTTCAGAAATTTTCCCAAATTTGGAGTCTGACAGAAAAAGACCAATCAGTAAACAAGAATTAAAGAAACTGCACTTGATTCAAGAAAACGTAGGAAACTGGTTGATTTGTATTTGAGATAGGTTGGGATTATCATACTAGGTGACTTGCTAAATTAGAGACTTTAGCTGTGTGTTAGTGTGCGGCGTCAACAAACCTGTCAATGCACAGCAAAAACCTCCAAAAATTCCAATGTCGTTAAATATTTTCAGTTTTGATTATTTGACTTTTAAAGACTTTTGTTAAGATGAACAAAGGCTTTGTAGACCTACCGGTCAAGGGCACCCGTCAGGTGGGAGCCTGACAAATGTACAAAAAACAACACATGAAGATCACACTGCAATCATACACTACAGTCACAACAGGCAAGCAGAGAGCGGGTGACCAGTACAAGACGTTTCCCCACAAACAGCCAATGTCACTGTGCTCCATGCACAGAAGGACACTCCACTAGGCAGTGAGCACGGGGTGTTACGTGTTCTCTGGAGAGCATTAGCGCTGTTGTCGGGCTGCCCAGTGACCATAGAGGCTATTGCCCCTCTCTCTGCTCATCTCTCCCATCTCATAACATTAAGACTGTGCCTCTCTGTGCTTGTATCCTTGGCAACCTGCCTCCAACAATGGAGAGAGCTCTGGCCTCAGCATGGGAGGAGTACGGTGCCATGGAGAGGAAAAATAAGGGCGAGGGAGATAGAGGGGAGATGGAAAACTGGCTGGCGAGGAAAGGGAGAGTGAAGGAACGAGGCGCAGTGTTTGTGGTGCACAGATGTGTAGGCCAAAATGAGGGAACAGAGCACAGGGTTAAACAGAGGAAGGAAGTAAGACAAATGAGAGGTGGATCGGGGAGCCAAACCTGTGCAAGCTACGAACTTAGTGTTAGTGGGTCAGTGGAGATCTGTGTCACTCCTGAGCTGATAAAAGTTAGACTGATCTCAAGACTAAGGCAGGACAGAACTGGACCTTGAACCTCACACCACTCCATGAGCCTTTCAGCAGTCCAAAGCCTTCGAAGATGTCACCAAAATAGAAGACATCCTCGTCTGATGCAGCTTTAATTCCATAATCAGAGTTCTACTGCTTCAGCCAGCATTGGAGCTGATGATGCGCACTGATCATGTAAATCCATGTTTGATTTTATTAGTTTTTATTTTCACTTGATTTCAAACTCTACAAATCGCTGTAAATGACTGATATGTTTCATGACTTCAGGGCTCATGAAAACCTTTTCAAACACACTGAAAATTTTAGATACTGAAGATGGAGATTTAAAAGCAATATTTGTCTGGAAATCAAGAAATTACTGGGGAAACCACACTGTTCCGCAGGGAAATATCATGTGCAATAAGTGAGACAAAATTGCCACAGCTTGGTCCCTCTATGATAGGTAAGAACAGTAGTAATCACACCGTATAAACAGAGGGGGAAACCACAGCAAGGGACGCAAGCACACAATGGAGGACTGTGTTCATCTTCTCTTCCCCCACCGCAGCCGAGCTGAACCATAGAGATTAATTGCTTATGATCAAATCAGCAGAAGCTGTGCAAATTAAAGAGCAGACCCCCCCACACACACACACACACACGCACTCTCACACCCCTCCTTGTCCCTCACCTCTGCATCATCTCCCACCGACCTGAGGCCAGACCCTGTAGACAGTGCGTGTGACGAGTCTTGGTGCTTATTCAAGGCTACAAACGTGTCATTTCCTCTTTCCCCGGAGAGGAACATAGAGCTCGGAAAGGGCTTGAAACGGAGCAAGGGGTCAGTCAAAACGTGCAGGCGCGTGAATACACATACACAAATACAGTACACACAGCCTTACATGGACATGCACATGCATGCACATACACAGGGAGAGTCAGTGCCCTAAGCAGAACTGCTGATATCTCACCCCACTTCTCAAAACTGCTCCTCTCGCTGCCTCTCTCTCCCTCTCTGACTCTCTCATTAAGAAGCCATTAGAGAGAAGGGCAGCGTGAGACCACATGACCTCTTCCTAACCCCTGTAACACACCCGTGAAAGGGAGGGAGGAATACAGGGAGGGAGGATGGGAGAGAAAGGGGCAAAAGATATAAACAGTGTCAGATAGCAAAAAGGGAGGGAGAGAAAATAGGGAGCGATTAGAGGATGAAAGGGAGAGATGGGATAAAGGGGAAAAGTTGAGAGTATATGTAAGAGTTCAAGCAATGAGCAAAAAACTGAAAAAAGGTAATCGGCAAGAACAAAAACACCCACAGGGATAGAGGGACACATGAGCAGCAGAAATATCTGACATTATTTTTTGGATTTATTTTTCCTAAAATATGAAATATCTGGCTATAAATGAGTTAATTCTACTATTTCCAGTGCAGTTACTGATGTTTTTCAAGCGAGTGATAGATCACTACACAGCCATCGTGGGAATGATATGAGGCATGTTTTGAACATAATTTGCACTGCAAAAAGGTGATATTATCTCACTGTACTGGCAGATCTTTTTCACTTGCTCTAATACAACATATTACAACTCACTACTAGATGATTCAGCGTGCTATGTGCAGTGTGCTCAGTGGAAAGATGGAGAGGATGAAACATGGTAGATAGATGAGGTATGTATGAGTCAGAATGGAAGAGAGAGGTAGAGAGGCTTGTGATAAGTATGCAGTGACTTTAGGAGAAGGGGATAATTTGGGAGTGGAGGGGAAGACGGCTAGGCTGCTTCCTTAGTCGGACACAGGAATGTAGAGCGGGCGGATCCCAGTCCGTGTGCATGTTATTATGTGTATGTGTGTGTTTGTGCCAGACAGGAATCCCTAACCCCCACAGACTCCGGCTCCACTTATCAAGGTCTGAACAGAGGGGTATGGAGGGGGAGAGGTGGGAGAGGGGTCTGGGTGTCCTGCCCTATCAAATCTACCTCTAACCCCCATCGCTCCCTTTCTCCTCTCCTGTAAAACACACGAACACACACACACACACACACACACACACACACACACACACACACACATGCACACACACACACACACATCTACACACAGAAACACATGCTAAACCTTGAAGCTGGATGTCTCTGAGGCTGGAGGAACTATGGGAAGGCCAAACAGTCTAACCACAAAAAGAAAAAAAAAACCTGCCAGGGTCACAGACATTTACACCATATACACATGCAAATACACACTTTGTGTCTCGACCTCCCTATCTGTCTCACATGCTTTCTCACACACACTCACACACACTCAGAACAAACTGAAATCCTTGTTTACTTTTCTGAACAGCCATCACCTTCCTCCACTGAAGGAGTCTCTCATGCACTCTGAATTCACATGAGGGCGCCTTAAAGTTTTTTCACTCAGGTCAGGTGTAGTCTCAACTGGGGAATTAGGTTTAAAAAAAAAAAAAAAAAAAAACCTTGGGTACCCCTGCTTTGAGAGGTCCCAACTGAAACAAACTCATGACCCATTTTAGATTCAGAGATACTGGCTTACGAGGAAGAGGGCTAGGGTGTGAAGACAGATAGAGAGAGTGGAAAGGAGATCTAGATGAAGTTATTCTTTGCATGCTGCGGCTGGAGTATATGAGGGTAGTGAGGAGGAAAGAGTTGCAAGAACAGAGGTGGAGGGAGGTGGAAACATACGGGCAGGCAGGTGAACTAGGGCAAAACGGTTGGGGGAAAGTGGGGGAACAAAGGAGGGTTTGGCCTCCTTTTATATAACTAACATCTTTAATGACAAAGAGCAGATGATATACAGTAGAAAGCTAAAGCTATTGTTCCACTAGCTTCCATAACTCAATGCAATCTCTCTCCACTCCTTTCATCTGTCTTTCAGAGAAAGTGAAACAAAGTTTCTGGGGTTAAGCTAAATGACAACAGAACTAAGCTAGTTGCTAACTTTGTCCATCTGCCATTGGTAGAGGCCAAGTAAAGTGGAGTGGGTTTTTAGAACTTTTTCACTTAAAAACAGCTGATGTTTAAAGTGAAAATTCAGAGCAGTGAGAGTGAACCAAAACAGTACAGTTGTGGCCCGGAAAACCAAATACTGAGTTGAAAGATGCTAAAAAGCTCCTTAGAGCTGAGGAGGCAGAGTCAGGTGGTAATTCTCTGGTTGATCACTACGAACGACCCTTTTCACATTGTCACATGGTTATTTGACCCATTGTTAATATAAAAATATTGAGTATAGCTGCTTTAAAAAGGGTACGAAGGTGTGCTATTCTACGTCTGGTTAAGTCCATTTTCATAACTTGCACTTCAATGGCCTCAGTGTGCCAAGATGGTGACCTGTAGCCCATGAAGGTCTTAGTTTTGCGGGAAATGGTGTTGGTTAAAGGCTGCTAAAAACACCAAAACTAAATTGGCAATGACACTGTGCTCAAAAAATGTCTAGGAAAATGGCGTGATTCACATGACATAATGATGAGCAAAGTTACTGTATGTTGTAGGGCTGGGTTTTTTAGTTTGCATAATTGCAAATGTCGATGTGATTATGAGGTAGATTTCTTACTTGTGGAACAGAGCCTGTAAGTTCCCATGTCACACAACAAACAGACAAACAAAGATTCTACTGATGAGGAGGAAGTTTAACCCACAGCCCTGCCTTTATTTGAGTCCATACACTCAATGTGAAACAACACACACACACACACACACACACACACACACACACACACACACACACACACACATAATATACACAAGAAGCAACCATAGCTCCAGTGTATGTGATGAGTGAAAACAGAAGTGACAATGTGAACTGACTGGATGGAAAGAAAGGTCCAAACAGACAGAGGGAAGGAGGGATAGAGGAGAGGAAGAGGGGACAAATAGTTGTGAAGGACAGATAGTGGCTTGCAGGACTGTCTTCAACGCCTCTATGACTATCAAACCCAAAAGGAACCACACACAAATACTCACACACACTCTTCTATGTACACAGCCCAAGCCATAATTGTCCCCTGTGGTGATTCTGGCCTCTCCCTCCTAGTTTCTCATTGCTGTTGGCCAACTCCTCTGTATCTTTAACACTTTCTTTTTTCCTCATTTCAAAAGGAGGACGGGTGGGGGGGAATGGGGGGGGGGGGGTCACAAGAGAAGGAATGAGGGATGAGGGAGAAAGAGAGGTCTAAAGGAAGGAGGTGTGGAGGGGTGTGACAGTGGAAAGGGGGAAAGAGGAGGGAATGAATGTATAAGAGGAAGGGAGACTTTGCCCTCCAGCGGGAACACTCCCATGATTGTGTGTACGTGTGTGTGTGCGCATGTGTTTGTGTGCGAGTTGTGCCTCGGCCAAAACGACACACCCACAGGCTGTAGACCTCTATATCCTGTTCGGGTTGTCCGTTTGTCCAAACATCATGTACCCACCCTACTCTCCCCCCTCCTATTCCTCCTCCTCCTCGCTCCCCTTTTCTAACCAGTCTGACGCTGATGGGGGTAGAGGCCGCAGAGGGAGTGGGTACGGTAAATAGAACAAAGCCACCTTTCTAAAATAAACAGACTGGGAAAGAGGAACTGCAGGTTGACTGAAAATGAGAGAGAAAGAGAGCACAGATCCAGCCATGAGCTTACTGTGAAACACTTCTTTTTAAAAGGTTAAACTTTTCACGAAAGTTACTGTTTCTGCTCCCTTGTCAGTCAGTCTGCCACTGTATACAGTATGTCTGCCTCTCTTTCTCTCACATACACATACACTTTACTAGTCTCAATATTCTGGGTGCTTGCACTCGACTAACTCTCGGTGAATGCTGGGTACAGTGTGACACATAAGCCACAGTGAGCAGTGCTGCCAGGCTCACGGCTACATGGCCTATTACTGACTATCAGATCACTGGAGGAGAGAGGCATCCTAGCTCACATCACATCACATCTCCATCTCATATCTCCAAAAGAGATGCCTTGTCACGGATCTCCCATCGAAGCGGAGGGGGCCTGGTTCATACGCAAGGCTCATCGTTTTTTTCCCCACAGATCTTTCATGAAAAATGCCTTGATTTTTTTAAGAAGAGGCAGAACGGTCTAAAACAATTTTCACATGGTTCTAGGCCCCCAGGCACCCAAAAGTTGTCATGTTTCCTGCTGCAAGAGGACACTGATCACCGCAGTTTACAAGTTCCTCTTCTGATAACCTGAGATCACAAGTTACCAAACCTTTTGATTTTTGGCCCTTACAATAAAGGCATGACTGCTCATCACAGGTTACATATGTTCAACAGGTTGTGACCAATTCAATGTGATTCGGAGTGATTCTTCAGAATGTTTTATTAGAATAATTTTCAGAGGCTTGAACAGAAAAAAATTTCCAATAATTCACAAACAAATGGGGAAAAGCCTGAGAAAATGAAACGTAATCTTGCATAACCTTTTCTGTTAATCATCTCGGGACAACTCTGACTTATCTTGGACTCTTTGGGGCAGTCCTGACCCCCGGGTTAGGAACAAATGGGTTTTCAAACTGTGAGGGGAGAATTGAAGGGGGGGCCCAGACTGAGAGATGTCACGAGGCAAAGATCGGTACTTTAGTGCCCGATTGCCAAAATTTGTGTCATAATTCATACTCCTTCTTTGAGTAATAACTCAGTCTAATCTGAACACACATACATGATACACATAATTTTAGGTTCTGTGTGCCTTACACTTTCTTTGGATATTTTTTTTCCAAGTCCATCGCAAATAAATGTCGATAATTTGGTTACAAACGTCGAAAAAACAAGCTCCTTATAATTCTGGAACTTGCCTGAAAATGATCCCATTTTTAAGTTTTTTCAGTACCAAAGTAATCCAGTGATAATTATCTGTACATCCATGGGTACATTGCAAACAGGAACTACTAATAGCTAATTCTGCATGCTATTAATGGTGTTAATTTGCCAAAAAATAAACATAAATAGGCCATAAAACAGGTTGTAGCCCATAGCTAACTAACTAACTCCATGGCGACTTTATACTTCCTGTTTAAAGCTCCCAGAGCATTATGGAAACTGTAGTTCCAAAACTTAGAGCATGATCATTCTGTCAATCGAAGTAAGACAAAATCTGAGCTCTAGAATAAATAACCGAGCTCAGTTACAGAGGATATTAAGTGTGCCTGAATCTATAGTTGTGCGTGTGTGATTGTGAGCGTTTGATCTACAAAGCTGACCACAACCATTAATATAGCCATGTATGGTAGATTTGGGGTATGTGATGGAGTTTGAAGTGTGTCAGTGTGTGGGGGGGGGGGGTTTAGCGTTGGGGGTACTGCTCTGAATGTTCAACCACAGAAACCTCCTGACCCACCCACCCCTGAGCCGTGCCAACAGGACATCCTGCCAGGATGCATTCTGGGTAGTTTAATTCTTAGACCTGACGATCAATGCCAAGAGATGTGTTTGTGTGCGTGTAGACAGGGTTTTACCACACACATTTTGAAGTGAAAAGTAGGTTTGGATAGTACCGTATACGTATTCTATAGGATGTTTGTGGGTGTTATGCATACATGTGTTTATATGCTTGTAAAGTATGTGTGTGAGCCATGGCTGACTAAAACACACATGGGCCCAACCCAGGTGCACTCAGGGTTGGATGGCTAATCTTTAACCCCCCCAAACACATATACACACTCCTCCTCCTCCTCCTCTTTTCCAACCAGCAATCTTTCTCCGGGCTGTTCCAAGGGCAGGAGGTGGAGAGGTGGGGGGTGCTGACGTTTTGGAAAAATGCCACGGTCAGGAGTGGGGAGGGGGTAGCTTCCTGTCCAAAATGGCTCTTTTAAAGCCAGAGAATTATAAATAGAGCAGGTGTCAGTATTGAGAACAGAGAGAGAGAGAGAGACAGTGCTACAAGAGAAAAAGACAGACAGCAAGAGTGTGAAAAATTGTGTGAATGTGTGTGTGTGGTGTGGTGTGATGGTGTGTTGGAGCAGGAGAAGGGGCTTTTAGCTGGTGGACTGCCCATAATGTCCAGCAGGATGTGAGGTCATATGACAAAGATGGCTGGTGGGCGGTAAGAAATTGGTTTCCACGGTGATAATGGAACTTTTTTTTTTTTTTTTTTAATTTAGTGGGGACCGAACAGGAGGTTGACATGAGAGAGAAAGACAGAAAGAGGACATAAGGGGGACAGAGCAGTACTTTAGTCTTACGTCACAACTTTCAGAACAAAAAATAGCATTCAACCCCTCTCACTAAAATACAACTGAGCAATGGGGGGGGGGGAGTGTGTGTATTTCTGTTAGAAAGGGGACAAAAAGGGGAAGGGGAGGATGGAGGGAGAAGGGGAAAAACTGAGTGAGGTGGGGTGAGCAGGCCACAAACGTCAATAGGGTGGGAGGAAAGGGCAGAAATCATCTGTGCAGTCAGAGGACAAAGAGGCAGAGCAAACAGGGGGTGGGGGAGACAGAGTGAAACACAGAGATAGGCCTGGAGTACAAAGACAGTGCAAGACAGAACTGATAATAGACTGACTGTGGAAAAAGTGAGAAAGATGAACCCGGAGCCACAAAAAAGAAAGAGAAAGACATGGACAAAGTGGAGGAAATACAGGGAGAGAGGCCTCAACACCATGTAGTTGTCTAACCCGTAACGTGTCATGCACCAGGCCATGAAGAAAGGGGTTAAAAATTAAGTCCACACAGTCTGAAATATTAAATCTATTTTGGTTTTTAATGAAGGAGGAGTGAATTAGAGAGGAATTATGAGAGTAGATTATTAAACCAAGAGTGAGGAGAAGGGAGAGAAAAAGTGGAGAGGTGTGCAAGGGGTGAGGGGGTTGAAATCTGTTCACGGTGTTTTAAATATTAAACCTATTTCAAGTTTAATGAAGTGCAAATACTATGGGGAGAGTCTTAACTGGAATACAGAGAGGAAGGGGGCGAAAGGGGGATCCGATTCATTATTTCAAGTGTTCACCTTTAGACTGCCGAGACTTGGGGAGAGGAGCGCAGAGAGAGAGAGAGAGAGAGAGGAAAAAAAGAGAAAGTTTATGCGGAAGTGCAAACTAGAGGGCAATCTTGAGAGTGCCTGTCTGCAGGCCCCAGGTGGGTCCAAGAGGCTCCACAGCCCCAGAAGATGAAGGTCTGAACTCAAACATGCCAAAACATGCAGCGCTAACTGCAGTGCTCCTGAGCTCACAGGAATAAACAGGACAGGGTTCTCCGGAAAAATGATTTCACTTTTTTAGTACGTCTCTGTGAGCATGTGTGTGAGAGTGTGTTTCTCTGAAGATGTGTGTATTAGTGGTTGAGGAGGCTACAGAGCAGAGAGGAAGAGAGTCAGATAAAGATGTTGGATTTCAAAAAAGATTCTCGATGTAATCAATGTGCAACAGCTAGAGGGAAATGGAAAGAACAGCCCACGTGTGATTGAACTGTTCACGTCTTCATAATCAGATGCTCTAAGATGTGTGTTTGGGTGTGAGTGTGTGTACATCACACCAACCATGTACCATGATTGCCAAAATCCCCCAAGCTGCCACTAAAGGTCACTGTGTGTGTGTGTGTGTGTGTGTGTGTGTGTGTGTGTGTGTGTGTGTGTGTGTGTGTGTGTGTCTTTGTGTCTGTGTGTCTTTGTGTCTGTGTGTTTTAAAACTAGTGAAAAAAAAAACAAACAAAAAATATTTCCAGTGCTGTTATTATGTGGGATAAAGATCAAGTTGGTGTTTGCCCCAAGTATAAAGGAAGTAGAAAAGAAATCAATAGCTAACTCATGCTTTCACCAGCTCAGGCTTCTTCTGAATGTGAGAGTGAAGGTGCCATAGAGCAGATGAATTCTCCCTCCAAAATGACATATCTTTTAAAGTGGTGACACCTACTTTTATCGAATAAATAATAGTTTTGAATGTAAAAGAAAATGCTGAAAATTTCAAATGACACAAGGTACAGACTTTGTGGACACAATACAACATTAAAAGATTGGAAAAATCTGTATTTAGAAGTACTCAATCATGAATTTTATTTGAATATTTCCTTCTGCATTGCGAATAACTGTAAATACTGAAATATAGTGTGAAGGATGCAACCATACATAGCATATGTCAGTTAAATATACAAAGTCTTTAAACCTGTATTGAATGTGGTAAGGGTGTAATTTACAATATTTAGTTAAAATATACAAAATCAATGTACAAAAAATATATCATGAAAATAGGGCTGTAATTTAAGATTATTTTTTTTATAAATCAATTTATTGTTTAGTCTATAAAATATCAGAAATGAGTGAAAAATGCTCATTTCAAGTTACTTAAGTTTGTTTTGCTCATTCAAGAGCCCAAAAAAAACAAAAATATTCAATTTACATTCCAACAAAAACAGAAAAAAGTAGCCCAACCTCAGATTTGAGAAGCTGGAGCCAATGTCAAAAATGTTCGACATTTTTGCCTGACCTGACTTGATAAATGATAAAAATGTTATAAAAATTGTTGGCAATCAATGTTCTGTCTCTTGACTAATTGATTAATTGACTCCCCATTTCAGAACTACATAGATTACAAGAAGATAATCTGACATGATGTATCAAAGATGAATATACTGAATAATTTTAAAAAGCTTGACTGCAATTTTCTAAGCACTCTGTCGTTGATTTGCAGATGCTTTTTAATCCAGGTCTTAAAGAAGAAGTGGGGGGCCAAACTAAAAATAATTTTAGTTAATTATTTGAAGGCTTACGACATAAGCAGGCAGGAAAAGTAGAGACTATTTAAAACCCTCCTCATCTACATTGTCACCTCTAATATAGTATCACACAGAAAAATATACGCACACGAGGAGATCACTGGGATGCAAGCGGTGCTGATTTCTTTTTCCTAATTCACTGGTAAGATATCAAATATTTGTGTCAGCAGACAAGGTGAGCCTAAGACAGAGTGAGATCAAGCATTAGCTAGAGAGAGAAAAGTAAGTTGAGTGCTTAGTGGCCTCCATAATGACATCAAGTGAACACAGCAGATGTTTGCAAGGGAAGGGGATCTAGAAAACAAATCCTAATTCCTGCAGCTGTTTATGTCAACATGAGCACACGGCATTTTCATACAAACATTTTGAAACAGCTCTGCGCTAATACACTGAGCCTTTACACAGCCATATATTATCCTTATATTACAGTGTAATCCAGCAAAATCCTCAGTCAGCCATCCTCTGTGTCGTATGTAATATGAGTATTTCTAATAGTAAAGCATGGATGAGAAATGAATGAGAGAGAGGGAGAGAGTTTGTGTCTAGGCAATTCTCATCAATAAGGAATGAAGCAATTAAACTAATCTCAGACTGAAGGTGCCCTTTCTCCTTTTTTACAGTCAGGTACATAAGTATTTGGACAGGGGCATCATTTTCGTAATTTTTCCTCTGTACACCACCACAGAGGATCTGAAGCGAAGCCAGCAAGATGTGATTTAAGTGTAGACTTTCAGCTTCAAATCAAGCGCTTTAACAAAAATTTCACGTTAAAACTCAGCTGACTGACTGGGCCATTGAAGAATATTCTATTTCTAAGCCTTGAGAAGCTCTGGGGTTGCTTTAGTAGTATTTTTTTTGGTTATTATAAAACTGTGCCGTGAATCACCGCCCTATCAGTTTTGCAGCATTTGGCTTAATCTGAGCTGATAGCATAGCCCTATGCACTTCAAAATTCATCCTGCTACTTTTACCAGCAGTCATATCATCAATAAACACCAGTAACCCAGTTCCATTGGCATCCATACATGCCCATGCTATAACACTGTCTCCACCATGTTTGACAGATGACATGGTTTGGATCATGAGCTGAAAAGCTACCAAATGCAGATTCATCACTTGGAATCAACTCCAGACCTTTTATCTGCCTCATTTGTCATGAAATATCGAGGGCACAGGCCACACCTAGCTATGAAACTGACAGTCAAGTGTCCAGTTACTTTTGAGCATCTGAAAATGAATGTATGTATGTATAACAATGGTTGTAATTCCTAAACGTTTAGTGTGATATTTTTGTCCCTGACTGTACCTACCATAGTTTTTTGTGGAAACCAACACCTGGACTTCATGGAACAACAGCCCCACCGCACAGTAACGGCCTAGACCGCTCACCTTCGATTTGGAGGGATAAACCAACAATCACAGTGATATTGCCATGTTTTGTTTTGTTTTTCATCATCAAGTTAATGTTATTTTATGTGTTAGCTAGTGTTTTTTCATTCGACAGAAGTCTTCTAATATGCATCAAGCAGGAACCAAAAATACAAACTGTGTCATACCTACTCAATAGCTCTTTGCTGTCCACCTTGCTACATTGCAATGCTATGAAATGTTGTAATTGGAAACTTTAAATAGAATTGTACATCCTTTTCTAATTCCTTGGCCCTTCCATATGCCTGTACAGCTGATTCGGATCTTTTTCTGCAGGTGACAAAATCCTGGACTTAAGGAGACTTAAGACTTAAGTAGACAAACTCTCGTAAGCCCATAGAAATCCAGTTTATTTTTGACCCGGACTTGGTCAAAGTAAAAAAAAAAAAAAAAAAAAAAGAACAAAAAATTAGGTTTTTCATTGTATGAACTTCTGGGCATCACATGGTAAAAATAAAAAAAGCAGTCCCACAACCACAATATCACACCACCCTCCTCCCAGGCCAATAATGACCTCACTAAACCTGTTCAACAATCCCCCAAACCTTCACTAAACCCACAGAAACCAACTCCTGCAAACTGACTCAACACACAATAGTGAAAAATATCCTGGCTGTCATACACTGTCACCCTTAAACGTCATGTCAGCCCACTGGTAACATGATCTTTTACTGCTAAATTGCAAGGTCAGCCCTCTGAAGGAGACCCAGATAGTTGATAATCTCATGACACAAAGACACTCAATCCCTCCTTCCCCCACTCTTATCCATTGTGAGCCCTGTCCTGAAACCCAGCTGAATGTGGGGTTTTTTTGGCTAGCACCAGGTGACTGAAGACCAGCAGCAACACTAGACTTCCTCTAACCTTTAGGTGAGAAAACTCCTCTGGCTTCACAACAGCCAGACTTAAACCCTACCTTCCACCACAGTACAGAATTATGCAACTGGCCAACAGGCCTAATAGAGCCATTTATTTTGTGGGTGTATGTGGTTATGCATGTGTGTGTGACTCTGAAGCTCAAGACAAGATGTACTTGGGCACTGTAATAAGGCCTGACTGCAGGTCATAAAATCTGGGACTCAGGACACTTAGAGCTAAACAGACAAACCCTCACAAGCCTGTATGGGTGCTCTGTCCTCTCCACCTTTCTTTTTTTGTCTCCCTCTTTTTCTTTTCTCTCTCTCATTACCCCTCTCATCCACAACTCTCTCTTGCTTTTCCCTCCTCTCGCCCTTTCCAGAAGGTCCTTCCCTAAACCCCAGAGACAGGGGGAGGAGCCTGGGATGGTGAGGACGCGCTGGTAATCCGTGCAGTGACCCAGGTCAATTCAATTATCCTGTTTTCTTTCGCTGCGCGACGCGTGTGCCCATTTCACAGCCAACTCCCTTAATGCGCCCAGGATTAGCTTCTCTTACTTTTAATGATCTACCTATCGACGCCTTGGGCCCCAAAGCACACACGCAGACGCAGACACACACACACACACACAAACACACACACACACACAGGTAAGTGTTTTTTGTGTATTAGTTTTAGTGTAAAAGAATTCACTAAACAATTCTGCAAGGCTGAGGATCAAGAGAGGCTTTCTCAAAATAAATATGTGTTCTTGAGTTTGTTTATGCATGCATTTGCTTGTTTATATTGGAGTATCTGTTACATAAACTGAGGTAAGAATGGGATAGTATTATCCATCTGCATTTACCCAGGCTTCACCTCACACCTCCAAGATTTGATGTAATCACCCTGGGCCTAACACGTTAGTGTAAAAGCTCACTAATCTCAACCCCGGAGGAGGAAAAGAGGTCATTTTATACTAGTAAACTGTGTGGATGGCTGACATGCATTGAAAAATCCACTCAGGATTCAGAGTATTAAGCACACATGTACTGTAAAGTGTCATGCACACTCTGCTGAACTTGAGTTCAATAAAAGTCAACATAGCAGTTTGATTGCTCGTACGGAAATGCTGCCCTATTGGTTAGAGGGTGTCTTTTAAAAAGGAAGCACAGATAAATTAGATTCTGCTGTAGTTTAGGTGTTGAGATGACACTCTCACCCAATTATCTAACCTAATCTTATTATCTCACCAGTCATTCACTAATTACATGAATGGCTAACTAATTAAGTGGGGGCCAAAATTACGAAACTGCAGCAACTGTAGGAAACTATAAAGGCATTTAACTTATCAAATCAGCCCCACAAAGTCCTTTCCAAGATGGAAGTGCAGTTCTGTTTTCTTTTGGCCTGCGTCCATCCTACCAATTTTGAGAGACGGTTGAAGTTAATTCCACCTGCTGTTGTGACACAAAATTAATAATCTAACCAACAAATCTACTATAAAAAGACTATTTGGACCTGAAAACACATGGTATGCTTTTATCATTGCTGCTGATGAGCCAAAATCTACTGCACTGATAGTTTTGTTTATGTTGCATAAAAATATGCAGCAGCATTTCAAACAGTAAACAGTGGAAGAAGCAGGTTTGTCAGCTTTACCTGGGATATCCTGTCCATTGTAGTTCCATCCAGCCACAGCCAACATGGAGGGCAGAGGAGATCCAGGCCTACTGTCCCTGTCTCTCTCCCTGTCCCGCTCTCTGTCCCAGTTCCTCTCAGCCTGCTGGGTAATATGTCTGACCGTGTCCTTGTTCTTCCTGTTCTTCCTCCGCCCTGACCCTGATAGGGGTTGCCAGGGCCCCTCTCCTCCACCACCCCCCCCAGTCCCTTGCTCCCCCTGGCTCTGGGCTGCCCCCCTAGGAGTGTCCCGGGGATGAGAGGAGGAGGCGGGGGACACCTGTTCCTCTTTGACGGTGACAGGCCTATAGTCATGCGGCCAGGCGGGCTGGGAGTCGTGGCAGGCTTCCTCCTGGCTCTCATGGCTCTTGGGGGGTTCTTGGTCCTCCTTGCCATACGTGCTGCCTCCCTCATGGCAGCTGGCGATGGCCGAGTCCCCAGAAGAGTTGGCTGGGCTGGTGCGCCGCGCCAGCCAAGGGGAGGTGCTGCGACCAGACATGATGGAGGCCAGGGCTTCAGAAGCCATGCCCACAATCCCTCCTCCTCCTCCTCCTCCTAAACCTGCACCTGCAACACCCCCTGCTCCTGCTATACCCACTCCTCCTCCACCTCCGCCACCTCCTGCACCTATGCTGGCGGCAGCGACAGCTCCCATTTCAAAGTCAGCCAGTTCATCAGCCATCTCAGAGCGGATACTGATGTCCAGCGCAGCCTTGATGAAGCTGTGGCAGGCCTGGACAATGTCTGTCATCTGCAGGTAGCTGGCAGCTGACATGACCTCGATCACGTTCTTACTGGTGAGAGCAAGGTGCGCTGAGTACATGAAGTCCAGGATGGCTTTGAAGCCTGTTGCCGTGACGATGTCCAGGTGAGTGACAGTAGTCTGGTGGTGAGGCTCTGCCCCTTTTTTAACCTGAAGGGTGAGGAGAAGGAGTGATTTCTTGTTTATTTATCTCACACAGGATAGGCGTAAACCATTTTCAAAGACACCTTCTGATATTGGTTTATCAACTGAAAAACACGCTCAACAAAACTACTATGATCTGAGAGAAAAACAAGTACTTAACCACATCCCCTGACCCGTCTTCCCCAGTGTGGCAGTTTCTTACCTGGCAGTAAAGAGTCTTGAAGTAGCGTGAGGAGCCCAGGAGGACGTTCTTATGGGCCTTGAAGATCTTTCCGTCCACAATGACACAGGCGTCGCAGAGGATACCGTGCTGCCTCTGCTCATTGAGCTCTCTGAGGAGCTGACGGTAGTGAGAGGAGATCTCCATGTCCTCCTTCCTGTTGTTCATCTGTGTAGCTGAACAAAAGCCTCTCCTCCAAACATCTGCCGGGAAATTAAAAAAAACAAACAAAAAAAAACACAAAAGAAATCAACTTAGGACGTATCAATATATATTCTAAGTATACAATCTATTGTGGAAATTTGACTGTGCAGCAGCAGAGCCATACAGTACATTATCAATGAAATATAAGCCACTTTGTAAATTTCTAGGAAATAAAACATGATTTCTGGCTACATATTCAGGTATTTCTCCGGTTAATATATATGGGTGATGGCTGTGGCTTTATACAAACCCTTGGCTCCTAACGTTGATTCAATTTTAATGGGCGGGGGGGGGCAATAAGGGCAATAAGCAAATTTAGCTGAACCCCTTCCCCCCTCCTTTAAAGACAAGCCCAGGTAAGGATATCTCAGTAATGACTGTGACATAAAAACAATGACATCAATAGAAAACCACATCTCAACTGCTGTAGTTTGATGTCTAAAAACAGCCCAGTAACAAACAGTCAAAAATCTCTGTGTTTAAACCGTGTCTGACAGGTTCATTTGTGTGTGCGTGTGTGTGTGTGTGTGTGTGTTTCTGGGAGTTTGCACGCGCACGTGCGTGTGTGTGTAAAAAGCATAGCACTTTCACAAAACAGTTGAGAGGGAGAAAAACACCTCATTTAGTACAGACCACTTTACCATTAAATTTATCAATAAACACGGCTTCAGCTCCTTGTTTTTTTTCGCATTTCATTTCAAATGCGAATATTCAATCAGCTGTCTAGTTTAGATGAAAATTTACTCTTGAACCTTCACCTCAGTGTTTCTGATCTTGCTCAGTTCAGTCTAGTCTGTGAACACAAAGTTTTTCTGAAAACTACAGAGAAAAGACCTGTAATGACAACTCATGGAGCTGTTCAACTGTCAGTGACTGAAGATCCAATTTTAATTATTCATTGACAGGATTCATGGTGATATTATGGGGACACGGGCACATTTTATTGTTACTTTTACCAAGAAGAAGTGTAAGAAAAGCTAAGGATTTCAATTTTTACAATCTATTAGCCCATAAAGCTTCTACTTCTGGATTTTGGACTCACAAATATTGATCTAAAATATAAGTAGGTTTTTGCTTGAGTGCAGATTAAACATTATTCCCATTTTTTTTTTTTTTTTTTTTTTTTTGGTTGTGTACAGATGACAAATGAGGGACATTTTGAGCTCATACACAACAGAAGTAATGCAGGTAAAGGCCACAGAGACAGAGCAGAAGGAGACAAAGGGAGATGTGAACCTCGCTATGTTGAACCATTCAAAGAGGTGGCGGAGAAACAAAGAGAATCCACATAAGCCTTGGCAAACAAAAACACACACACACACAAGAAGCAGAAGATGAACAAACACACACACACACACACACACACACACACACACACACACACACACACACACACACACGGGCAGCGAATTAGCCAGAGCATTAGCAGCCGCCGCTCCCACTCTCGTCTCAGTAAGGGCTAAATCGCGGGGACGCAGAGTGTTACCAAACGCAGCAGTGATTTGTTTTGGGAACGCCACAGCTGTCAGCTCTCATGGGCCATTCTGAGACATGACAGCTCGGGTTGGCCAAGGTGACAGCAGCGTTTGCTTGGGGGCTGGCACACTTCAGGTCATGTTTAGCAAAGCTCTGCTCAACCTGATGGCTTGTAAGATCAGATAAATCCACAGTGTCTCCCACGTCCACTTGGACAAACACACCTCCTATGAACAACAGTGGATGAGTCGATAGAGTGATGGCGACAACTGCTGAAGCCTCTCTTTCTTAAGAAAAAAAAAAACAAACGTCCTGAGTCCTAGCAATGCACGGCTGGCTCACAAACTTTCACTTTGATTGGTGTTTCTTTAAGTCATAGAAAGAATTGAATGAGGAGGAAGAAACTTAGGTGTGAATGCAGAAGAGTGTCCCTCAGAGTCTCAAAAGCCAAGTTTTGATGCAAGTGTTTTCATCCTCCGGCTCACGCATTTCTCTGAAAAAAATCTATTGCCAGTCTAACCTTGAGATATTCTTTTCTTTCTGCGATGCCCTGATGGAGGCATTAAGAGTCTTCACCTCTCACCTCTGGAGACAAGCAGCTTTAAAGACACAGCAGCTCCCCCCCTCCACTCTCTGCTCTTCTTCTCTCAGGGCCACTGGCACATTCAATTGTATAGCCCGGTCTATAAGATAGGCTCCCTCTCAGAGCCTCATAAAACACAGTAGAAGTCATTTATTCACCGAGAAATACCTCAATACCATGCTATTCCTCAATTTTTCTAGCCAGTGTGAATGGTGAAATACAGGGTCACTGTACAGAACATGCCAATCAGCAGCTCCCATTGGAGACATGCATCTACTGGTAGCACAGAGGAGGCAGTGAAAGGAAGCCAGCTATACCAGATCAACAGAAGAAGACTGCCATTGCTCAAGTGTTGCATTCAGGGTCCTCCAGCTCTTTCCGTCTCCACCTTACCATTTTCAATGTCCCGGTTTCAATCAGGAACAACAATGGCAAGTACTTGAGCTAACAAGCAATATGCTAATGACAGCGACAGCAATGTATTAGCAAGAGAATTGAATTTAAAGGGTCGGTTCAACCAAATTTTTTTTTTTTTTCAACTAACCTCTGTTGTTATCAGGTCATGCTGATTGTTTTGCCCAGATTTTGAGATATCCATCTTTGAGATTTCTGGATCCACACCATTTAACTGGAGGAATATAATTATCCTATTTTCAGACATTTTATAGACAAAATGATTGAGAAAATAATCAGCAGATTGATTATTCATTAAATTATTAATCCTTAGTTGCAACCCAAGTAGAAAGTAGTTCCAAACTAAATTCCCTTCACTTCTATTTTAACGGCGTGCTAGCAGAAATGTCAGCTATCTTAAAAAATTGGACAAATAATAATAATAATTAAATATCTGCATGACTACATAATGAAAGACATTGGTGAGACAACATTTTTTATTGTAATTTGGTTGAATTTACTTTAATGCAGTTTTAGTACAATCCTTGACAATTTTAAGAATATTTATATTCAAATAACCCACTGTGTGGGGATAAAGTCTGGTAACTCGGACAAAAGTTCTTTAAAACAACTTCTCATTCTGTGTGGTAATGCGTTTCCAAAGTGTTAATGATAATGTCAGTGTGTTACTGCAATTTGACACAGAAGGCCATGTTTCTAAGGGAGTATTACATTGTTTTTGGTGAGTGCGCAAGTGTGAGTTTGTGTGTATGGGGCGTGAACGTGTGGCTAGGATTGCTCCCACAGACATGGTAAATGGTGCCTCAAATTTAACAAAAAAAAAAAAAAAAAAGATCAGTGGAGGGTAAAACAACAGCAAAGGACTGAGAGGAACAGAGAGGGAGCGATCTAATCAGATTTATTGCCTCAACAGACTCAGAGACGTACTGAGTTAGTAGTTAGGCAGAGAGAAGAGGAACTTTAATGGAGAGCGCTTCGACCTCTAAACTCTTTGCTTGCCTAATTGGCTTGTGTAATTTCAGCATGTCCAATTCCCTCCAGTCGGAGAATCCTTTTCCAGAGGAACCAATCCCAATGCTACCCCTACTGTAGTACATAAACACCCACAAAAACCTCTCCGGTTTACATCCTGGCTTTTCATTTCCCTAAAGAGCTACACCATCTTAGTCCATGAGCCTTGACTGTCAGCAGGACCAAGACCCGCTTCCTTTACCATTTGAGTACAGCCTTGATTTGATTGGAAAGACGGGAAAGTAAGGTAAAATGAAGTTGTCAGACAATCAACTAAAGAGAGAAAGCAAGAGACTTTTGTGTCTCATCCAAAGCATTAGCAGTCTCACCAAGGCTACAGAAACTAAAGCCTGCTCTCAGGATGTTACAGAGCAGAAAAAAAGCTTTTCATCCCTCCATGAAATTTCACTGCAGAAAAAGAAAAAAAAAAACAAGGAAAAAGTCATCAGAAGGCAGGCTGACAGTCTGTGAGCGCTTATTTGTGGTCAGGGACAATTGTTTCAGTAAAGCATGCCACTAAAACTCCAAGTCCCTGTCACCCTTCCGAGGGCAAATCAAAAGTGACTGTCCTCCTTAACCCCCCCTTTCCTTGCACACACACACACCCACACGCGCACACAGTCAAGAGCCCTGTTCTCCTCGAAACACAGACACACACACACACACACACACACACACACAGAGTCCCTGCCCCTAAATACACAAACACATGCAAGAACTAAAAACACACAAGTTCACACGCTTAGCAGAGCCATCATGGCTTCACACCCGGTTTGTCCTGGTCACATCACAGCAAAGTCACTTTAGGCCGCAGCCAGACAACTAAAGAGATGAGACATGTGATGGAGTGAGAGAATGGGGCTTCCTCCTTCTTGTGTTTCTCTTAATGCAGCCTGTCCCTCCGAGCCACTTCTCTGCCTCCTTGGCCGCACAGGACCAAGGGGAGATGGAGCGCAAGGTCCTTCTGGATCAAAGGCAGAGCGTTACTCTGTATGGGGTTTAACAAAGACAGCTTTCACAGGGGGCTCATGCTGTGATTTCATGAGGTATTCAGACATCCCACTGGTTGAAAGAAACATCTTTACACAGGGTGATAATACATGATTCCAAGACATATTTTAGCAAACAAAGCTCACCTTTAGCAAATTTTCTCTTTGCTAAAACGTGTCTGTTGCTGCACTCCTCATTAACATTCTTCCAGGTACAAGGTTTAACCGGCTACAGGTTCCTTCATGTGCATGTTAACACCATCCAACCAGTTTTATACACTTATTTTGAATTGAGGGATTTCTAGTTGGTGGGGGTAAATTACCATTTAGTAGCCAGTGTGATGCTTGCAAAATTGCTACCCTCAGCTAATCACTCTACATTCAAATTGTGGCCCTCTGCCAGACAAATGTAACAAATTTGCTCATTATTTGATGAAATTACTTTGGTTGGAAAACCATGTCAATCTGACAGATGTGAGTTCACAGAACCCATCCTAAGAGCGGTAAAATAAATTAAATTAATAAATAAAACCCACAGCATTCTTTTTTTTTTTTAAAAATTGCATACTGAAATTGTTTTTGCTAATGTGCGATTGCTGTAAAAAATATCAAAGCATGTGCACATTTTTGGTCATTTAAGTTCACTGGCACCAGTTTTTTGTCTTTGCACATGTGCACATTTTGTTAGCTTATTGTTCTGGTTTTATGGCTTGCAGTTTTACTCTTTTGATTCCCTTTTACCGCTCTCATCAGGTGGCTAGTGAACATCACGGGGTAGATATTAGCAAAAGAACCAGATATTTTTCTCAGGAGCTGCTGGAGGCCAACACGCTTCCAAATGAAAGCTAATGTTGCGCTTTATCTGCTGGATGTGTAAATAAGCTACTGTGTTGTAACTCGTTCGCCCTATCAAATTATAAGTTGATTACATTTCAGTGATGTGTTTACAGATTGTTACACTGCCCTCAAGTGGCCAAAAAAATATGTAATGCAGGCTTGAATAAGTTTTAAGAGTAATAATAAACTAACAATGTAACTTAACATCTTTACTAACAGGTACCAATATGTACCAATCTTTATCCACCAATACATGATCGGGTCACTTCCTTTCTACAAGAGAGGATTCTGTTAGAAGTTAATTCCCTCCTTCTCACATCCCTACTTTTATTTTCGCGCTGTAGCTTAAATCATCACAGAGGTTACAGTAAAAACTGTCCAGAGACCGAAGAAGTGAATGAATGTGTGGAGGAAACAAGCGGGGTCATCAAGTTGGGATTCAGTAACCAAGAGCTGGCATTTACGTTGTCAAGCATCCCAGCTTTATGCATCCGCTACAAATTTTTATCAGTTAGGCTAAGTAAGCAACGTGTTCCTTTTTCTATTTTTTTCTAGTAGTGACTTGCACCATCAACTATCATATCATAGCAGGCAGTTTCTGTGGAAAAGGCAAACAGGTTGGCAGGTCTGCACAAAATGAATTATGTATTATGTAAAGCTTTCAAAACAAAGTGAAATAAACAATGTTAGCCTCAAGAAAAAGACATTTAGAGAATCTTTGACATGATATGCTAATATCTATAAAAAATTAAATGGTACAAGGAGAAAGAATTGGTCGGCTTGCAAGTGGACTTTTTCCAATATAATGAGAGAAAATACCGGAAAAAATTACAGCATGCACGAATGGAATTAAAATGATATTCTGCTGGACAATGTAGACACTGTTCTTCAAACACATGACAGTATGATAGAAGACAGCTATTACATCCCAGAGTAAAATCTATTAGTCTCTCTACTTAAACAAGAAATGAAAGTTGAATTAGATTTAAAGGTTAACTTCTATTATTTTCAAATCCACAATAGAATCCTGAATGAGTGATAAACGTCACTGAAGTTCACTGAACACTTGCAAATATAAGGCCAATGAAAGTTCATTCTGAACATAGGATGAGGTAACACAGAAATTAAGCAAAGTGGAAGGTCAAAAGAGAAAAAAGAAAAATGTAGAGCTGGAAAATGAGGGAGATGAAGAACAGTGAAAAACAGACAGAAAACAGAGCAGAATCTCAGAGACGGCAAGACTAGAAAGATAGAGACAGAAGATAGAAAAACGTGGAGACAGGAAGAGAGGGAAGAGTGACTCAGGCAGGCAATATTTTTTAAACAGCTTTGCTTCCACTCAACTGGGCATCAAGGCCATTATCCCGGGGTTAATCCCCAATCCGACGGAGCTGGCAGCCTTCCGGGACAAGCCAGGGTGGCAGCCCATCAACAAGGCAGGCACGGACAAAAATAAAACACACATACTCACACATGCACGTGGCACACATGCACACACAGTCAGACACTGGCAGGCATGAAAGCTGCAATTAAAAAAAATAACACAAAAATAGTATTAACTGTGAATGGCTTGTTCTTAGCTTTTTTTCGCCTTTTCCGTTGAAAATAAACTACTGTTCATGATTGTCTCTCATTTTATCTCCTACTCTGAGTTCTCTATATTCTGTTGTACGGGTTTTTGTTGTCAGTTCCTTGTTTCTTTTATCACACACCCTCCATCTGTCCACCTTTATTTTCCCCACCTTCACCACCAGCTCTAATCATGCCACATTTTGCACCTCTACCTTGCTCTCTCTTTCTCTGTCCGCTCTCTGTTTCTTTGGCTGGCATCCAAGGAGCCAAGGTGGAGGAAGAGATTGACTCAAAGAAGGATAGCCGTGTCATGTGGAGAGGGACCAAAGAGGATCCAGGAGGCTTAGGGAGACTTAGTACAACCCCCCCCCACACACACACACACACACACCACCACCACGCCCCCCTCCCCCTTTCAGTCCCTCCTCGCACGACACTGCCCGGAAACAATACCCGGACCCTCGTTTACACCTGAAGACCTCCGTGCTACTCATCATGCTAAGTGCACCTGCCAAAAGATCTGCTTCTAAAAGCCTCCTGTCCATCTTATGACAGGAATGTGTACAGTTCTGCAGCTCCAGCCCTTTTCTACCAGCCCTTTCCTCTCACCTTCCGCCACACAGGTGTTAAGCCTAGAGTGATCTTTTGGAAATCCAGCCATAGTAAGGATGGACTGGGATCATCCCCCCAGGGCGACCAGAAAAAGGTGTGACTCTAAGACGTTAATGTCGAGGTCCTTTGGCTTAAACCCTAATGACTGAGTGTCAGCTTCACCTTGAGTTCCTCCAATGTCCCACAAAGTGTCAGGGATACTCTCTGACATATCAAGAGCTTCAAAAAGGGTGAGAAATGCCACATCACCCCATCTACCTCCCCCTCTTTTTGTCTTTTTTATGTCTTTTCTTTTGTGTCCTCCTCCTAGACACTCATGCATGTGTGTGTGTGCTTTCGTGTGTGTGTGCGTGCATGTAGTTTCTGGGCTATCTTTCTAGGCCCCTAAGCCTGCTATGTCTCCTATGGTAACTCCCTGACTGACGACCCGGGGCTTAGCCTAAATTCTCTCTCTATTAAAAGCTGTGAAATGCAAATAATGAAACATCTCATTACCACTGTCGGAGGACCCAAAATGAAAGGAGGGGGAGAGAGGGATGGAGGAGTGGAGAGGGGCGGATGAGGAGGACCGCCAGACAACGAAAGAGCGCTATACAGGAGGGAGGGAAGGTGAGAGGACAGGGAGAAACGAGGGCAAAACTGGAAATAAAGGAGTGGAGCAAGGGGAGGAAAGGATGGGAGAAGAAAAGGAAAGGAGGATGTGATACGTGTTGCTGTTAACATAGAGAGTAGCCAGGACTGGCCACCTATGCAAACAGGGGTGGAGCCCTGATAAACTGAGCTGTGAGTTAGGAGGTGTCATTCAAATGTCAAATGAGCATTTGTCTACTTCATACTAAAGTTTAGTGTAAAAACAGTGCATCCATCAACAGCTGCTCATTGCAGCTCCAGTGCAGTCACAGGTAACATATGTGCAAGTAATGTATAGCCTTCTTAAAAATGACCCAAAAAGGATATTTGTTTAGTGTGTATATGTATGTGTGTTGAAAGATAATTTATTATGCCACAAGAGGATTATTAGTTACTAAATCTGACTTTTTTCTTCACTGCTCTATCATTAATCAATTCAAAACTACACTGGCTAAATTAAAATGTATGACTTTGTCATAATTACTCATTTTTAAGTTCAATTTTATGACAGGAAAGGGCCACTTAATAATATATCTGCATCGTAAAGGGAAGTGAAATCACTGGCAGGAAGTGTCTCTATTTGGTTTTGCAGGTGGGAGGAGATTGATATTAGTGGTGGTGGTGGGGGGGGGGGCAGAGGAGGGGAGGGATTTCATGTGACAATGGCCACACCACCTTGCATGGTCTCCTGGTGCAAAACCCAGTTTCATCACTGCAACAGGAGACTCATCTACTGATGTAAAAACCCCTGTCATCATGGGGGGTGAAGTTTTAAGGTGGGACATTGTCTAATAGCAGGATTAATTCCAGAATTCTTCTGTGTTGTGTAAGGGTTTTTTCCAGTCATAGATGCATCATATTTCTTTTCCCTTTTGCTCTCCTTACCAGGGTTAGTAGTGTTCACCCTGGTCTTACACTGTACAGTTCTTATTTAAATCTAAATTCAGAACTTTCTTTTTTAAATAACCTGGGTTATTTTTGTATTTTTAGCTACTGATTATGATAACACTATACTTAACACTCCAACATTGTCACACAGGATAAGTGTCTTACAGGAGAGCAGTCAGATTATCACAAAAGAAACCATACTCACTTGACAAATGTTAAAATTATTATCCAAACTGACAACTGTTACTGTCCAATAGATTTTGCAAACAGACTTTCTCATTAAAACTTTGACTAATTGTACTACATACACACAAAAGTATGTGGTCGCCCGAACCTTACACCCACATTAATATGCCGCTATAATAGCCTCCACTCTCATTAAAAGGTTTTCCAAAAGATTTTGGAAGCTGGCTGCCAGGATTTACTACCATTCAACCAAAAGAGAATTAGTGAGGTCGGGCACATATGCCAGGCGATAAGGCCTGACTTGCAGCAGGCCTCGCACTTCATCCAAAGGTGTTTGACGAGGTTAGGTTCAGGGCTCTGTGCAGGTCAGTCAAGCTCTTTCACACCAAACTGGAGCACCCTTTCCTTGTCACGTTGAAACCGGAAAAAAGGCCTTCCCAAAACTGTTGCTATATAGTTTTAGGCCCACTATTGTCTCAAATGTAATATATTTAGGCTAACCGCTGATGTCCCTTACCCTGTTGGACAAGATCTAAGCTATTTGTTTTTGGGCCATCACTGAGTATGACTGCCACAAGCTATAAAAAAAATATAACATTAAGACCCAGTTTGTTAAAACTTTGCTCAATTTTTGTCACTTGGCAAATGAGTTGGGTTTTGAAAACCACCAAATGGCTTTGTGGCTAAAGTGATGATGGCTATGGATGGACTCAAAACTTACATTTAACACCCAACCTGATCTCTCTCTGCCAGCAGGCCGCTCAGAGAGTCTGCGTGTCTGTGTGCATGTGTGTGTGGTTGTCCAGACCCTTTCATAGGTCCTAACACAAAACCTGTCACAGCAAAAAAGCAACCTGTCACGACTCAGCTAGACACGACTGTACATGACCGTACCACACAGCACACGAGCAGCCTGTTCCCGAGCTGTTAAAACAGTCACCGAGCCACCAGCTCCAAAGGTCTCAGACACACACACACACAGACACACACACACACTCACATACAGTAAGTGAACAGTATGGAGGAAATGAAACAAAGGGTTACCAGGAGGGAGAAAATAAAACAAAAAGAAAAAAATCGTACAACAATACCGGTCCTAAAGGAATAAATGTCTGAAATGTCTGAGGACTGAATGCTAATTGTTGTTTGTTAAAATGTGTGACTGAATGATGGTGACTCACTGCTGGTGGCCAGTCGCTATCTGGTGCCGGGGCGGGTGTCCAGAGAGTGTGTCTGTGTGTGTAAGGGTAACTTGGTGTGACTGTCGCTCTGTCAAACTGCAAACAGAGGCATCTTTCTCAAATCCACACTGGGCCGCAGCTTACAATGAGCTCATGCAAAGAGGGGAGCAAAAAAAAGCTGCAGCTTAAGTATGTACTCGCAAGTTCAACAGGCACACCCTCCATCCCCTCTGTGCAAATATTAAGAGAGACTTCACTCCCAGCTAATCTAATTCACAAACACTCCAAAGCACACACAAACAAGAAAAACACATAGTTTTACTACATTAACTTAGCCTCCAACATGCAACATTCACTTACAACTAAGGTTCTCACAGCCTACCGCACAACAGCAATTGAACAGCACAGTGATTTACATATAGATAGAGGTGTTTATAAAAACGCATTTGTATATAATCGCCTGAGGCTGTGTTGTCACTCATCAAGCTGATCAAAAAGCAGCTACTATACAACACTGATGAATCTCGGAGAGCTGTTGCGAATCTGTCCTTCAACGGCAGAAAAAAAGGAGGTGAGATAAAGGAAGAGAAATCAAGGGGAGAGGAGAGGAGCATCTAAATATAGAGAGACTCACATTTTGGAGTCAGAAAAGAGACAGTGAAGGGTAAGAAAGAGGGAGGCAGTCAGGAAATGCAAGAGGAAAAAAGAGGGAGAGGATGAGAGATGGGGAACAAATAAGAAAACAATAGAGACAGAAGAAAAGTAGTATCGAAGCTGCAAAAGAAGAAAAGAAGACAGAAGGAGCAAGATAGATGGTTGCAGAGCCTCAGTGGGTTTCTCATCTACTGTAGTGTTGCTTAGTGGACTACTGGACAACTGGACATGGAGGATACTCAATTTTGTCTGCAAGACTTGGGAATTCAATACGCCGCACACACTATCACCACAGACATTCATCAATATGTAGCATCAATAGTGGGGGTTTGCCCCTTCCGTGATCCTTTGAACAGATTCAACCTACTCTCACTGTGGCCCTTCTGCTAACTAAGCTCTAATAGTAATTGGGGAAGATACAAAATAATTTAGGTTCGTTGCCTACTTTGTTTCTGTGCTTTGCCATGATTGACTGTTTATGTGAGAATTACTGCAATTTAATGCCACATTCTAAAGCCACTACCAAAAAAAAAAAAAGAAAGAAAAAAAAAATTGATTTCAAGTGAAATTTCAAGTTTTTGCTGAAACTTTTTAAAGGATTTTGCATTGACAGCAGTATGGCTTTAGGCTACCATGTCCACCATGATTAACTAAGAGTGAGATTTAGCCAGACAAATGCCTCACCTGGATCCTCACTTCTGTCCTGAGCTCTCCTCTTCTGTCATCCCTTTTTCCCCCTCCTCCTTATCTGTCCGCCTTTTCACTCAGAGCATGTTTACTCGAATGCGGTTTGACGTTTGACTGTCACCTGTTGACTAACATGAACGGCTGCCAAGGCTTGCAGGCTTTTGGAACTATTGCGGCTTTTTTTTCCCTGACAGCGATGGAAAGTACTGCAAATTCATGTACAGTAGTGGCATAGCCAGACATAAGAGACACAAAGAGAGGGAGAGACAAAAGGACCACTGTGTAAACTCTCATGGTCGTGCTCACCATTGCTAAGGACAACACCCACTTTGGAAACCTAATTTTGAAGAAGTCACACATTCCCACATTGTGAGGCAGTGCCAGTATCAGGTGTCCGTCCAAACCACCAACCACCAATCAACTGCCACCCCCTTCGTGACACACCAGCACACACACCAAAACAACCGGGTAGGGGGAGGTGAGATAGAAGACAGGAGGGAGGGGTGCGGGGGTGAGAAAAGAGAGTAAAAAGAAGAGGGCAAGGAAAGAGCCAGCCGGAGACAAAGGCAAAGAGAATGACAATGAGTGAAAAGAGGAAGAGTGGGGGGAAAAAGGAGGAAAATACAGGGAATGAGATGAGGTAAAAAGAGCATTGCCAGCTCTCAGTTTACATTCACAGAGTAAGAAGAGAACAAAAAGACAGCAACAACGAGACTTCCATGTATATGCATGTTTCGGTGTGTGTGTTGTGTGCGTACTTGCATGCACATTGGAAAGAGCAGTGAGAGGGCCCTTGGGGGAATTTGCCCCTTGCCACTGAAAAGGGGATGTGAACTTGCTCACTTCTGTTCACATTTGGATAGGCGTCACATCTCTTGTTCATAAAGGGAACTATACTAACACAGGAGAGATTAAAAAAATGTACAGCAACAATGACAGAGCTCCACTTTCATCACTGATTCATAAAGTTCACATAATAATACGAATTACGGAAAGAGAGAAGTTATTCTAACTTGGACGTCTCAACTTGGCGACTAAGTGCATCAGGCCAAAAAATGTTGTTTTATCAGAAAACTGGACCCTGCGTTCACTGTTGCTAGGTGTTGCATTAACACAATGTACAAATATGAGCTAGGGTCAGGGGGAGGGATAAAAATGAAAAAGGGAACAGGGAAAGGGTAAAAATGAGAAAGGGAGTAGAGGAAGGGTAAAAATGAGAAATGGAGTAGGGGAGGCCACAGGAGGCACCTGGCCCACTTACAGCAGAGGAGGGGGTGGTGGAGGAGGAGGAGAGGTGGAAGATTAAGGAGTGGGAGGGAAAAGAAAAGCAGAAGGTGGTGGAGGAGGAGGAGGGAGAGGAGAACTGGAGAAAAAAAAGCAAGGGGAGATGCAGCTGGGACGGAGCAGAGGGCACGGGGAGGACAGGGGCTGAGGTGAAGTGAAGAAACGGGAAAAGGTGAGGACAGACAAGGATGTGAGATGAGGAGGCAAGAAAAAAAAAGAACCGATAAAATAATGGGAAGGGAGAGGAGGTGGGGGCTGGAGAAGAAGAGGTGGCCTAGTGATGCAGAGAATGGAGGAGGCATATGCGTGCGCGGGATGAATGTGTGTCCGTGTGTGTACGTGTGTGGGGGTGTCTAAAATTATGACGAAAAACTAACGCCTCACCCAAAGTATGAATAACCGACCACAACAGGCCAATGTAGGTTCAATCTCTTCTCCCAGTACATTCGAGCAGCCTGCTTATACCACTAATATCCCACTAATACCACCCACAGTCCTCGCTCCACCTCACATCAATGAATATTTCATGTCCTGATGGCACTTTTAAAGCAAAA
This sequence comes from Xiphias gladius, assembly GCF_016859285.1. NCBI lineage: Eukaryota > Metazoa > Chordata > Actinopteri > Istiophoriformes > Xiphiidae > Xiphias > Xiphias gladius. The sequence continues at coordinate 18,315,686 of NC_053417.1, read as the reverse complement.
ACTAATTAGCAAATCCAAGTTGATCTGGCATTAGTCATATCAGGCCAATTAAAAGCCCAGTCCTACTGTACATGTTAATGGCAGCGAAGTGGAATAATTGTATGTTGAGCAGAGGAGAGAATGTTAAACAGGCCTTGTTAGCAGCACTTTAGCACTCTAGCCTGAGTCCATGGCTGGATTACAAAACTCTACAAAGCAGGATAATGTTCATCAGAAACACACACATACAGAGGAACACACATCTTTGAAAGCGGCAAACGAAAACTCTATCCATTAATTAGAGTGTCGCCATCAATTCCATGGGGTCAGGTCTGATACTTTTAGCAAAAGAGGAGAATTATTTCCAGGGAAAATGATGGTTTTATGCTTCAGTAATAATATTAAACAGGGATCCAAATATTGGCAGAAGCTCATAGGTCAGATGTTATGCTGTATTAGTGGGAGAAAACCTTTTTCTGCTCCATACAGTGTTTCTGCGATCAGCACCAGTCAACATAAGGTTGTAGAGACCGTATTTGTGTGGTATTGAGTAGAGGAAGGTGTTGGTTTGTATTTGAGCCTTTCCAACCTTCCCTCTGTGTGTTTTTTTTCATGCAGGAGTTTAGATTGAGACAGACAGCACTGACACACACAGACTAAACTGTGGTTCACAAAAAAGCGACAGAATAACAAGGGCTAGAACTCTTTTGGAGTGGATGTCTGTTTCATCGCCCCCCCCCCCCATTCTCTCTCCTTCACGTTCTGTCTTTCCTTCCTCTCTCTGCCTCCCGTCTCTCTCTCTCTCTCTCACCTGAGCTTTGATATGGAAATCTCTCACCAGCCAGAGCCCGAGGCTAGTTGACTGTTTCTAAAGATGTATTTGCTCAAAGCCGCTCAATTTCTCATCAAATGCTCGCACTGTGTGTATAAAAGACAAACTCTTTCACTGGGACAATAACAACTAACAACTACATACTTATACAAAGCTTTCCGCACTCTGCAAGCCCAGACTTCAACAAAGAGGTTTTTCCAAGCCCAAACATTAAAGCTTGTTATAGCTTATATAAATTTGACTTAAAAGATTGTGACCTTTCTGCAAAGTGGAGAGCTGAGGACGCTAACTATCTTGTCAATAGAGTACTTCAAGTTAGTGTGAGTGTGTGAGTGTGCGTGTGCGTTCCTGTTCAGAGTTCTTTCCCACTGGTTGACCAGTCCTGCACTGCCAGGTCATTATACTGCATTACGGATGCCCAACCTCAGCCAACTAAAGTAACAACTAGAATCATTCAAGGGCAACCAAAACAATTTGTATAAGATTTAGAAATAAGTGAATAATTTAGAAATAAGTAAGTCACTCTATTTGGGAAGACAAAATATTTAGTCAGTCATCCAAACCACAATTATCAGTCTCATATCAGCTCATCACCAGAGTAGCAATATCAGTTGCTGGTGTTTCAAAAAGTGCTATTGTGTGAATCACGCAAATCAAGTTGATCTGATAAAGATTTTTTGAACAGGGAAAAAAAAAAAAAATCCAAACTTTAAAAATACTGACGTTTCTTTTATGATTCCTGTAGAACTATAAAGGTTTAAGTCAGAATATCCAAAACCTAAGGTTATTCAAGGCTGAAAATTACGGGAGGTAACTGAAAATGAAAAGCCTTGAAATGAAGTACATTTTTGCTATCTTATTGATCATTACTGAGAAACAAATGGCACAAATCAGAAAGCTAAGGAGAAGAGAAAATTGATAACATTTCTACCTATTCCTTTGTTCTTTCATTAACAACTGACAGAAATCTCATTGAAAGGATAATACGTGCATGTTATCTAGCTGGCTTGCATTACCTGACATGTGAAAATACCTCCGCCTTCACTTTACTTTTTAATGTATTTGTTTTGACAGCATCTGAAGTGCAAATGTACAGGTTATAAAACCAACCATTAGGAGTGCATTAAGCAGGAACAGAATATTGGAAATGGACTAATTAGATTTCTCGGCTGCCCCGACTTTGGACAGGGATGTAATTGATAACTGATGTTAAAAATGTCAAATTCCAGAAAATAACTCATGATGCTGATAAGTATTATATGCTTATGAGGCTTTGGTTTGAAAGAGCCGATCTGCTCCACATTCCTAAATAAAATAAAAACACACGCTGATGAGGGTGAAGCACACAAACTGAAATCCCTCAACTGTTTCCTTGGAATGTGTGATCCAAAAGGTGTTTTTCAAGATCAACGACTTCTGAGAAAAATTTTGACATCTTGCCATTTTCACTGCACAGAGAAAAAAAAAAAAAAAAAAAAAATCCCCTCTCATTTATTTTTAGCAACAATCAAAATATAAATTTTGCTTCTGGACTTTAAATTCTTACTCGTAGATTAGAAAAATTGGAGCGAAAATGCAAATTAGCTTCCAATTTAAAATTCAGGGACAAAAGAACAAAAGAAAAGAACAAGAGAGCTTATTGCATTCATTGACATCCTATCATGCATGCAGGTGCGTGCTCACAGACACACATCTATGAAATATTAACACCTACATGAAAAGACAAGTGTGTGTGTGGTTTGAGGTGGGTATGGCTAAACTCACCTGTTCTCTCTGCTGGTGGGGGGGGGGGTCAACTGTTACACAAACACACGCACACACACACATCCCCCACGGCATCCATGTAACCCCGTGTGGATTAGGCACACCTGTATTCAGCACTGCACAATGAGCTATAGAAGCAGTTAAGCTAAAAAGCCTTGGGAGTTATTAGGGGATGGGGGATGGAAGTGGTTTGGATCCGGGGTTTAATGTGTGCCAAACTGTCTTGTCACAAAATCAGACGTGAGAATGATAATATTCACAGCATGACAGATAAAAAACAGAGTTGTCAGAAAACTCTGGAGAGACACGACGTGTCATGTAAGATGTGTACACGCAAGTGTAAACGGTTCATTTTGCGGTGTGTTAGCCTAACAGGTGTTCCCATTAACAAGTGAGCTCCGAGGTGGGATTGGGACAAGAAAACTGGCAGAGAGAGATGGAGACAGAGATGAATGGAGCACAAGGTTGCTAACAGGGAAAAAATGTGTCTTTATGGAGCATTTGCCCTCTTTTCTCTATTTCTGGAGAATGTAGATGAGGTGAATTGACTGTACAGTTTATTGTCTTGTTGTCTACGTAAACACACACACAAAACATATTCTTGTGAGGGGGTAGTACACTACATCCCCAGGGTTTGCATAGCTGAAGCCGACTAACCTGCTACCACACAGATCTGCCCACAACCTGCATGGGAGCACAGAGCACCACCTACACACCAGCAGGCTTACACGTACACATGCACACACACACACACACACACACACAAACACACACGCAGATACATATAAACAAACAGCAAAGAGGCAAGTGTCACGAACTCCAAACCTGACAAGCACCCAAACCAATCCCCTTCCTCTCATTTTCTCACCCCCATTTCACATCCTGGCCCACCTTTGCTGTTAATATTCAGAGTAACAACCTCTACCACCTTCAACAAACACCTCACTCAGTTTTGGTTTTAACCTAGAAAATGTGAAAGGTAAATTCACTAAACTCACTTATCTTGTTTAATCAACTTTCTCTCTCTCCATTCATGAGAGATAACACAAGTGGAGAGTGCTTCATATTATCCTTTGCAATCCCACAAGCACACGCGCTGCTAATATTTTTTCCATCTTTCGGCCGATCTCGCCTACACTCCTCCTCCACTCATCCTTGTAGCTGTTGTCTTGGTCTGTATTATATTTTCCCCATGGAACACACAGATGGAGAAGGTTCAGACACACACACACACAGACACACGCGTGTACACACTGATGTCCACTGCTCTTGTAATGGTATTATCGCACAGCCCTACCTCAGGGAAGCAACGTCAGAGGAGCAGCAGGGGGCAAACACAAAGACACAAAGCATTCTGGGAGATAGCGCGTGCCAAGGCGACAGTGTGGCTGGCAAGTTTATTTGTTTTTAATGCCGTGGTAGTTGAGGGTTGTCAGAATTATAAGCCGATAGCACAGCTTTCTCTTGCTCATGAGGACTCAGACAAAATGTGCATGGGTGGACACACATGCATGCCAATTAACACACACACACACACACAAAAGCCTACAGTAATTGAATTACTGAATAAAAGACTTTGGAGGGTTTATCATATCAAGTGCCAACCCTTAACTATGTACTAGGAAGGACAAAACAACCACACAAATCCAGTGAGGCCTAAGACAATTTGGAAAAATCACTAGATGGTCTCTTAATCCCAAAGATCCAGTTAGCCGACTTCAAACAGAGCAAAATGCTTAGATGTAACTAGCACGTAGACGTAGTTACAGCCGTAAGCTGATAGGGTGCACTTAAAACCAAAGTTAAAAATGGCTTGCCTGTGCAGTAAAGTTCCTAAGACTACACAAACAAATAACTAGAAACCAGAAACACTGAATATTTTTGGCAGCTCCCACACTGAGAGAGTCAGAGGATCTCCTGCAAACTGTAGTGGTTTAATTTGCTTGAAGTCAGTACAACGTGGCTTGATGTCCTTTTGCTCTCATCTAAATCAGCAACAACAGGCTCTAACCAGGCTGTACATCATATAACAAGGTGAAACGATAGCAAATACCTCCAGTGAAAGAACCCCCAGTGTTATTCTAAGTTTGACTCACAATCTAAAAAAAAGTTTGGAAACCCCAGTGGAACGATGGGGACACGGTTACACAGGTAAGATCTCAGTCACTTCTACAGATCTTGCGCCGAGGACTCACCTGGCTGCAGGGCTGTACTAGAGGTGCACGACAGCCAGGCGCACTTTGCTGTCTACATACCGAGAGTGAATGAAGAAGTGGGGATTGCCCCCCCCCCTCTCTCTCACCCTCACATGGCAAGCATGGCAGAAAATGGAGGAAGACGGAACTGACCGGTTTGAGAGGGCAGACACAGACAGCAGACGTACACACAGAACGGGAGACAGACAGGGAAGCAGCGAGGCAGAGACGCTTTCGGCTTCAGTCGCTAGTAAACAGAAAACACTTGACGCCACACTTTTCAACTGTCATTTCGGATCAGATGATGGTCAGCGGTACCTTGATTACAAAAATGACCAGAGAGCACCATCTGCAAATAACCCCCCCCACCACCACCACCCCTCTGTCTTGTCTGGTACTCTAGGGTTGGGTGTTGACGCAGCAGAAATTTCCAGCTGGAGAAATCCCCCTTTTGGAGGTTAATCGAGGGGAGAAGGAGGAGGGTTTAAGCCCTCGTCTTCCAGGCTCCGAGCGCTTTCATTTTGAATCCCCTCCCTCCGGACGGCTGCACGGAGCATCACCCGTATTTGGTTTGGCACGACATGTGTGCATGACAATTGCTCCCCAGCCGATGTGGCAATAGGTTGTCAGGCCGTTCAAAACTTTGCAGATTTCACCAGGAATCCCGCCCGACCAGCTGGGATAAAAACCCAGCGGAGAATGACTTATGTGCCCGCAAGTGTCACAGAATGTACCTGAGCATATGTTGCCAGATATCTCTAAAAAGTGTAGCCTGCAGAAGGTGCATCGGTGCAGGTATATGACATTAATTCGAAATAATATTCTGCAAACTGGAAATGAATGTCCTCCCCGTACATACCATTCAAAAGTATTCCCAGTTATCAATTCAGTCCACTAAATGTCAGATTGTTTCCATTTTACAGCAATTTGTCTATATATATATACATATGGATAAAAACACATGATCAGACAGATAATAAAGTAGATATGAACTGCATCTCCCCCCCCCCACACTGTAAAACATCTGTCCGTGTTGCACAATCATCTACATAATGTGTGAATCCCGTCAAAGAATGACAGCTTCTCCAAATATCAACAAGCGCAATGGACAGCTGGCTGTCACGTATGGAACAGGTAGGCGTACTTTCAGACTGTCGCCTGCTCACTCGGTCGGCTATTTCGCTGTCAAAACGCACTCACGCTGTGGCTAACATTATGCCAGTGCACTGGAATTAAAAAAAAATATAAAAAAAAATAAAAAAAAATAAAAAAAAAAGCAGCGGAAAAAACCCCCCCAAAAAAACGGAGAGACAGGCCTTCGTACAGAAGCTTTTCCGACGGCCAACTATAACAGTGCCACGATCGCGAAGAGTTGCATTGTGTCATGTCTCCAACCTGTGCGCCCACCAACTATCAGCTGAGGACGCGATGGCTCCGCGGGCTAGAAAACTAACTGTTAACGCGGTACAAAGGCATGGAAAACCCTACGACATCCGCCGCGGCTGAATGGGATCTCGGGACCTGTTTAGCAGGGGCAGCGAGGCTGAGCGCTGATGAAAAAGGGCTACTACTCACAACACAAGGAAGTCAGACATACCTGTTACCCCATGGGGTCTGGGGTGGACGCGGTGTCGGTCCGTCGGAGTCCAATCTGATGTGACAGCCTGAGAGAAGAAAGGGGAGGATGTCCAAAGCACTAGGTACTGTCCTTCCTCTCCTCTGTATGCTTTCTTCAAGTGTTATTCCCCCTGTTTTCTCCCACTCCCCGCTCTTCTTCTCCACCAGCCCCTTTTTTCTTTCTCTCTTTCCCTCCCCTGCTTTTCCGTGTCTTGGTATCAGGAGCCTCCCCCTCCTCCTCCTCCACTGTGCATGTCGATGTCTCTCTCTCTTCCTCTTTCGCTGTCTCTCTCTATCTCTCTCTCCCCCTGCAATAAATCTCTCTCTCTCTCTCTCTCTCTCTCTCGCTGTGTCCCCGTGTCTCCTCTCTGTCTCTCTCTCTGGGCAGAGTCAGGAAATGAGACAACGAACACACCACGCGTATATCCATCTGATCTAAGTCGAGTCTCACTCTTATCAGAAACGGCAGACGAAAAGGCAAATTCTGTTATTTTATATCATAATAATAATAATAATGATAATAAAATTAACAATAATAATAATAATAATTCTGTGTAATGATGTAAGCAGTGGGATTTTCGTGAGTCCTGTGTGGTTTCTTGGGGCTTGTGGGTTGTGCGTCTGTTGCCATAGGGCTCAATAATGACCAGGAGCTTTCTGTAACTTACCCCCTCTTGTGGCAACAGCAAGAAAACAACAGTCAGTCACATAAAAGCCAGTAAAACTGACATTTACAGTTTGACACCGTTTGGCTGGAAAACACCTTTGAGAGCCATGTGATGTGCAGCATGAGGGACACTTTTTGGCAAATAGTCTAGGGTAATTCCTTTTCACACAAGATGGATTTTTTTTTTTTTTTTTTTTTTTTACATTATACTTTCTTTCCAGTAATGGGGAAAATTATCAGGTGACCTTTTAACACTTGTGAGTTACAGCAGAGAGAGGAAGACATGGTAAGTAGTTTCTGAAACTGCAAGAACTTCCTGACATTATACTATATGTACAGTACAGGACTTGACTGGTCAAGAACTCGGATCCTTTACTTAAGTAAAAGTAAAAATACTCTGTTACAAGTAAAAGTCTTGCATTCAAAATGTAAACATACAGAAGTATTATCAGGAAAATGTACTTAAATTATCAGAATGAAGGGTACTTATTCTGCGGAGAAATGGTCCCTGTGATTGATATATAATTATAAATTAGATTGTTAATACTGATAAATCAATATGTAAGCTTCATCTTACTGCTGTAGCTGGTCAATGTAGAGCTAGTTTATCCGTTTATCCTTAGGTAGTCAAGTCCAGTGGTTCCCAACTTAGGGTTGGCCCACTCCAAAGTGTCTGAGGGTGAATCTAAGTGGTAATACGATGATTAATGGGGATCACCGATGAGGTAGGAAAGAAGAAAAAAAATTTTGTTACACAAACTTGTTATCACTGTGTGGACTTCTCTCTAATTGTTGCCTTTTTGTGAAATACTGGATAATTTTACCTCTTTTGGCCTTCAACAGTTTAATGAAACCATCTGAGAAGTTCGGAGAGGAAACATCTCCGGCGAAACTTCTCACAACTCATAGATATCTGAAATGTGACTAGGGGCCTCAACTAGACACTGTTTTTTTTTATTTAAGGGTTCACATGCCAAAAAGTGTATAAGCCACTGGTTTAATCTGTAACAATGTGTTGGATTATAGAAAATGAATATATTTATATATATAATCTTAATCTGAAGAGTAACTAGTAAGTATATCTGCCAGAGAAATGTAGATGGGTTAAAAGCACAATATTTTTATAAGAAACGTAGTAGTACACAGTAGCATAAAATGGATATACTCAAGTAAAAGTACTTTGAAATTTTATTTAAGTATGATACTTGTTACTTTGTACCACTGCAAGTACTTTATGTTGACATACAACGAATTTGAGACTGGTTGTCAACAGCTCTCAGTGTGTGTGTTTATACAGACTGAGCTGAGAACAAATGTGCAATAACTCCTAGGAGAATGACAATGGCTTACAATACAGAACCTGTCTGTTTTTATTGAAAATGATGAAGTTCAAGTTGTACAGTGACAAGAAATGTTAGTAAGGTTGAGTTTGTGTGTGTGTGTCATTGTCAGTTCACATAGTCCATCCTTGTGTGTGAGTGTCTGTAGTAATGAGGAAGTGAGGAGGGGCCTGTTTCTTAGGAAATAGTCATATATATGCTGTGACCAGGAATCGTTGTAGGTTTGAGGAAGTGGGAAAAATTTATGGGGAAGAGAGTGGGTGGCACAGCAAAACATGTAGTATATGTACGTGTGTTTGTATGTGTGTGTGTGTGTGTGTGTGTGTGTGTGTGTGTGTGTGTGTGTGTGTGTGTGTGTGTTTTGAGAGAGTGATGTGTGGCTTGACACAGCAGGGGGTAGAGCCGTGCCTCAATCAGTCTGGGTAGTTGGCTGCGGAGGGCCGGATAACGGAGAATGTCAGGCCACGTGGATTAAGGCTGTTGGTCTGTAATGCCCAGGCACAGATCTCTTTCTCTCTCTCTCTCTCACACACACACACACACACACACACACACGCTGTCTTTCTCTCTCTTGGAGCTGGGTCTGCAAACACAATCCCTGCCTGAAACAAGCTGCTTTACTCAAAGCTCTGCTCCCTCATGCCAGTGTGGCCTTCCAATCCTCCTGACATGACAAGTATAACCCCGGAACCCCCCCCCAACCTCATCCCTCCCCTCTCTCTCCCCCTCTCTCCCCCTCTGTCTGCTCATAGATGGATTTAGGCATCATTAGGCCACTTACACATGTATTCAGTCTTAGGAAGACTCATCACAGCGCTCAGGAGAGAGAGTAGTGGTGTGAGGGGAAAGCAGGATTTCTGTATTTCTGTGTTGTTTTGTGCCTCCCTCTGTGTGTGTGGTACTGCTCAGAAAGGGTCCTTAAAACACAAGGTGATGGGTGTGTAATGGACATGTGTGCATTTGGGGGGGTCAGGCCGAATTGCTTGCTTACCCAAAGTGACAGTCACTCTTCTACTGTGTTCTGCTCTTCCCACCGGAGTTTGACTTTTTAAAAAATGAACGTAAGTATGTTTTTTTTTTAAAGTTTGCCACTGAGGCCAGGGGGATGGCATGAAAAAGCAGACATAGAAAAGAGAAACTCACACGTCTTTGCTTAGCGCAGAAAGTGACACCAGATCTTTTTGTGACAACTTGCATTTGAAAAGTGACAAAGGCATGAGGAATGTAAACATACTTTAGGAAAAGTTTTTGAAGTCAAGCATTAATTTGCTCTCACAGCGCGCCCCCCTGCTGGGGAACGCAGTGGCATAATTGGTCACATCGAATTAAACAGCAAAAAAAATCTACAACTGTCATAAAAATAGCACAAGGCGCTTTCAAAGCCCCATCCACTACCCTTCACTATCAATTTACCAAGGGGAACAGCTGTTTGGTGCTTGTGCCATCCTAGCCCTGCTTGTATAGAAAGCAGAGCCTGCGGCTGAAAGAACACTATCTCTACCAGGTGCAGGCAGGGGATGGGGGAAGGCTTTACAAAGGAATATTTGGCAAAAGGTGTGAGACAACAATATGTGTGAAGGTGCAGCTTAGTGATACTTAAATCAGTATTGGGAAACGACAAGGCTCTTATAAAGAGTCCTCCCTCATAGAGAAAGAGCAAATTATGAGTATGGGAACCAAGTCAATTGATGGTAGGAAGGAAGAGAGGACGGAAAGGACTGAGGGGCAAGAGAAAAGGAAGGAAAGGTGGCATTAATAAAGGAGTAAAGGAGGCCAAAGAATGAGCAGACTTCTCAAAGAAAGTGTAAATGAATGAATTACAGTGAAGAATGACACCAGAAGAAGCAGAATGAATCCAGGTTATTGGATTTAAAGGATGTATAATCATCTGGAGGATACAGAGAATGTGTTTGTGCTTGCTGCCCACACATTTTGTTCCTTTGTGAAGGCGACATACGGAGTGTGTGTGTGTGTGTGTGTGTGTGTGTGTGTGTGTGTGTGTGTGTGTGTATGGGGGGGGGGTCTCTGGGGCTGTTCACACCACTGCCTTGTCCTCATGCCACCCATAGGACTTCTTGTCCTCCCTACAGTGGCAGGCCTTTGTGTTTATTGTATGTATATGATGGAAAGATGCCTCTAGACAGTGATGCAGATAGCGTGCTTGTCACCCCTCAAGTCGTGGTGTTCTTTGATAAGAATGACTCCTGGCTGACCTCACTGTGTCCATCTGCACGTGTGGAGCAAACACATGTATTTCCCCCAGTTCAGGGCAGGAATAATCTTCCTCCCAAATGAAAAATAGGCAGACTCCTATTCAGGCTTTTCGTGCCCTGGATTTCTGAGGTTTCAGCCCGTCTGCCTCGCTCTAACCCTCCCAGCCAATTTACTTTAGGGGAATTCAGATCTTTCCCTGTTTATCATATCTCAGTTTTCTGTGTTATGAATCCTACATTAAACTGCCCTCTCTCCCTCTGCATCTCACTATCTCCATGTCTTTTTCTGCATGTCTACCCTCTTGATCCCTTCCTCCACTATCCTACCCCCTCTAAATCTCATTTAAGTAGTAGGAGAGAAAGAGAGAGAGAGAGAGAGAGAGAGAGAGAGAGGAGTACAAAATGACCTTCTCTTCCCCGAAGCAAGAACATCTTCTTATTGTGGAGGTCACCGTCTCAGTGCAGCCCCACGCTCAGAACACTACTCTGGTTGTTTTAATGATGCACAGAGCGGAGGGAGAGAGAGGGAAAGAAAGAGAGAGAGAGAGGAAGACTAACAGAGAAGGAAAGAGAGAAGGGGGGAGTGGATGGAGATGGGAGGATTTGGCTATTTTTTCTACTGACTCCGTTCACCCCCACCCCCTCTCCTACCTTCCCTCCCCCTCTTCTGCGCAGAAAGTGCACCTCTCTTTTCACATCCATCTTGAAAGGTTCTTCTAAGCAGTCTAACCTCTCAGCAATATTATATATTATTGCTTGCCTCTACCCACACTGAAACCTGGGTTGCTATGCTACAATAATATGACCTTTCATCTCTTCTCCTCCACTACATTTCCTTTCTGGTTGCTTCCTCTCATTTCTGCAGAGAAGCAGGGGAAGGGGTTAACAGCATCTCCCGTTCAGCTTCCCCCCATCAGGCCTCTCTGTATCTTTAATGACCTTCTTGGGCTCATTGCCGCTGTTTGATTTGACCCTGTTGACTGTGTGGGGTCACGACCCCATTCCACACCACAACAAATTATCTCTGACCCTTATGGAAGAGTCATATTTGTACCAGTCACCATCTATCTGTATAATTATGTACAGTATGCAGCTTCTATCTATCTATCTATCTATCTATCTATCTATCTATCTATCTATCTAGCTAAGCTAGCTATACTCCATTACAAATTAATGTCCTGCATTCTTTTTTTTTAACCAAAGTAAAAGTGCAGATGTACTAGTAACAAATTGCACTTAAACGGGTTATATGTAAGTATTTGCTATCGCTACAGTGCCAACGTTAGCATTAACAGCTGTTTACTTACCAGTCTAGAAGAAAAGTTGTGAGTTCGCAAAGAGCTGTGGAAAGCAGCACCACTGTTAACTCTTGTTTTGCTTCTTTTCCTATCACTTCTTTTCTCCTACTTAAGTTAGAATGCTAACCAGCTAGTCCCAGCCCAGCCGGCCCGTCTCGTCACTTTCTGATGGTGAGTCACTGTAGTGTCCAGTCTGCCCTCAGTCCAACATTAGAGGATGAAGAAGTAGCGCCGCTCATGAGGGTGTATTCTAACCTCTTGTCTTGTAAACACAACGATGGCTGCAGCTCTTGGCAAGCGAAAATTACAATCACCATGCCCTACTCCCGGCAAGAAACCACATCTGGTAGCAGAGTGAACTTACATATGGCCCCTTTAAAGTAAAAAGTAAAAGTACTCACTAAAGTATTTAAAGTACACATTATACAGAAAGGCCCCCCTCAGTGTTACACTATTATATTATATGATCTGTATTAATATGTAATACAGATAACTTTTATGTTGTAGTTGCCTGAAGTGGAGCAGATTTTAACCACTTCATATATTGTTGGGTAGTTTAATGTATCCTGTCAAATCTTAATCTGAAAAATAGAACTGTATTGGAGTGAAAAATATACTATTTATCTCTGGAATAAAGTGGAGTAGCTGCATTAGGTGGCATAAAATGGAAATACTCAAGTATAGATATAGATAGATAGATATGGGCTGATATGAACTGCTGGTTCTGGAACTCTCAACCGGAATCGTAATGCACAGCCAAAATTCCCTGTTACATCATCCATCTACAATCCCTTCCTCCTCCTCCTCGTTCTTTTCCCTCTGCCATCCTCTTCTTTCTGTCTTATCTCTGCTGGCCCCGTCTCTTGGGGGTCGTTCTTTTTTGTCATAATCACCTTGGAGATTGGGGACCGTGCCCGTTGCAGAGCTGAGCTGAGCGGAGGAGAGGAGGAATGAGGATGAGAGAGGGAGAGAGGGAGAGAGGGAGGGGGGTGGGGGTGGGGGTGGGGGGTAAGATGAGCAGTGGAGGACAGTCTTGTGGGGGGGGGGGTGACGGCTTGTCTGGCTCAGTCCCGGCTAATGTGAGGGGACAGCCTTGGCTTTGCCTTAACCACACTTACGCCATCGATGCCAGGCAGAGCAGGGAGGAGAGAATAGACGGATGAAACGCTCTCCTTTTCAGCGCTGCCTTCTCCCGCCCGCACTGACTGCTTTCGGAGGCGCGTGGGGCCCCAATGTCACACCCTGTAGGTGTTTAAGCTGCTTACTTACACCAACAAGAGAAAGAGATGAGGCAATAGAAGACAGGGAGACAGAAAGGGAGAAGGAGCCGCAGAAAGGATGAGAGAGGGAGAATCGGAGAGAGTTAGAAGAGGATGGGGGCGGAGGTCATAGCGGTAGGAGGTTGTAATGTGTAAGTATCCCAGTTTGACTGTCTTCACACAGAGAAAGGGTTGTATTATATGGGGGATATTCCTCACTCATTATGCCGGTGCAGTTTGAGTGTTTGTCATGTATTGTCATGAGTGTGACGATTAGATACTGCACTGACAAAGACGATCGGGAAGAGGCAGAGTCACCAGGATGATAATATGATAAGTGTTTTCCTCCAGCCCCACCCTACTGACTTTTTCTTCTCTCAGAGTTAAAATATTTCCCAGATTTTTAATGGGAAAGGCTGACTGGGAAGGCGTGGGATGAACCAGTCCGGAGATGGTTTGATTAGATGGGGGAGACGGGGTCACAGTGTGCACACTGATTTCAAAAATCCTGCTTTGCTGTCATGTGTGTGTGTGCTCAGGCCTGTGTTTGTCTCACTGAGGTGTGAGGGGTTGATGAGGACATGTGTTAGGGGGTTTAGCATGGGGGCGGGGAGTGATAAGGGTGGACATAAGAAAGGCTTTTGTTAGGATCATTCAGGGCTACTATGTAAGAATAGACACACACACACATACAAGAGAAGGGTCAGAGGGTGACGGCTGGACAAAGACGACTCTCACCAACCCCACTCGTTCGACATTGTGCACTCGCTCTTTTTCTCTGTGTACTGCTCTAGCTGTTTTAACTCGTATTTCTGTCCTCTCAGCAGCCTTCTTGTTGATGCATGCTGGGTAGGTTCTCAGACACTCCCTCCTCAGGTCACTGGCTCTGTTTGTCCTAGCCCTCCTTTCCTTCAAACCCTCTCCTCCCCTCCTTCCCCTTCAACTCCCCTCTGCCTCTCCTGTTCGCCTGACCAGTTCCTCTAATTTGGTTTCTAATTTTTTTTCTGTACCTAATCTCCTTTCCCTTTAGCTATGTGGGGGTAAAGTACAGCCCTTCCTCCCGTTGGTTATGTTTGTATTTGCTCTGCAAGTATGTATGTATGTGTGTGTGTCTGTTCACGCCCACTTGTATGTAAATCCCCTGAAGTACCTAAGGTTTTTAGCTGTGTGGTCTTTCAAAATGATGATTTAACACTGATGGCCTTTGGGAAAACAGGCCCTGCATACGACTTATGGTTTATGTCATGTGTACAAAACACACACACCCACACTCTCTCTCTCTCTCTCACTCTCTCTCTCTCTCTCTCTCTCTCTCTCTCTCTCTCTCTCTCTTTCTCTCTCTCTCTCTCACACAAACACACACACACAGAGTAATGAAAAAAAAAAGACCAGACAAATGTGTTAAATGTGAGTTGCAAGTCAGACTACAGTCCTATTTCGTACACCAGATTTTTTCTAACATCAGCCTTACTGTGTGTGTGTGTGTGTGTGTGTGTGTGTGTGTGTGTGTGTGTGTGTGTGTGTGTGTGTGTGTGTGTGTGTGTGTGTGTGTGTGTGTGTGTGTGTGTTGGACAGGGAGAAAGAGAGAAATTGAGCGCAGCGTGGTGATAGAGCTTACAGTAAATGGAGACATTTAGGAAAGCAGTAGATAGACAGACACAAACACACAGATCAAAGAGGTTTGAGCATTACAGTACGCTAGGGAACAAAAGGAATAGAGAGGGAGAGAGACTCAGAGAGAGAGAGAGAAAGAGACGATGTGAGTGAAGGTGAATAGAAACCCCAATCAATACGCCATCCAAGAACAGCTTGAGCCAACGAAGGAGCAGAGAAATTGAAAGAGGGAGAGAGACGGAGAAAGGAAAAGTGGGTCAAATAGAGAGACGAAAGGATGAGAGTTTGCGCTTCTGACAGAGAAATGGAGGGATGGAGAGATGGACAGACCTGTGATAGAACAAGAGTGGGGAAGGAGAAAGAGGAAAGAGCGTGAACAAGGGAGTCACGAACTCCTGACCCCTGCTGACCTCCCAACCAGGAGGGCTCGAGCAGCTCAGGCTAGGGGCGGGGGTGGAAAGGAATGGGGAAGGTCTTTGGGGAGGTTTGGAAAGGGAGGAGGTGATATTGACGTGGCCAAGAGACGGGGGATGGGAAGTGATGTGTTGAGGAGGGTGAGGAAGAGGAGTGGGGGTGAGGATGAGAGCAGGTCAGCAGACCATCCAAGGACAGTCTAGGGAGGTCTTTTCTCTTCTCTTTACAACCAAACCTCATAACATGTAAACCATTTAAATCTAATTCACTTTGATACTCGCATCTGTCTTGTGCACCTGTTTATCTCTTTACACAAACTATACTGATAACTGAATGTCGTTTAGCATCTTGTTCACATCACACATTTGGCTGAATAACATTACACTTAATGCTGTTTTCCACTGAGAGCACTTTACACCAAACAGGATTTAAAAAGAAATCATTTACCATTCAGTTTAAGAGTGTCTGCCATTTTATAGTCTTATCTGATTGTCTAATGAGACTCAAATGATCCCACAATACAAAATAATATGTAGGGAGTAATTGGAAGATTAGTAGTCATTAATCAAGCGCCAAAAATCACCATTCACAGTTAAGACTGGATTACTAAGGGGGCAGTCCTCGAAAGTAGGAAAAGCACATGTGTAAATAATAAAATTAATTTTGGCTGAATTCCATTTAGCTGCTTTAGTTTCTGGGTCCTGGTATTGTGCATGCCGGCTCACTGTCACACTGTCACAGCTTACTGGAACACTTAAATGGAACAGTAATTGTTAATTTTATTTGTAACTCCCTTTTCTGCTTTTTGTACTATGACAAGTCAAACAATCTGTGCTACTATTGACAGACCAAAGTGGCTCAGTTTTAGTTGTGGTACAGGACAGGCATAACTAAACTACAGCAGTGCATTTTGCCAAATGACACACTCTATTAATCTCACACTGCCAGACAACATCTAGAGGGGTTTAATTCTGGAAAGAACAACATAAGAACTGAATCAGGTTGGTCAGGTATGTATGTGATTAGTCAGTGAATGTTTAGATGATACATCACAACTCCAAATGTGAACCTTGTTAACAAGCATTAAAAACTGGCATCCTGGTAGTATAGTTGTTGAAACACATATTGTATTCTTGTAACCTGGCCAGTTTGATTCTGGCTAGGGACCTTTGTTGCTTGTCTTCTCTCCCTGTCACTTCCTGTCTCTGCTCTGTAAGCTGTCCAATAAAAACAACAACATCATCATCGTCATCATCATCATCATCAACAACAACAAAAACAACAAAAACCACACAATCAATCGAACAAACATTAAAACAGTTGATATAAAATGAAGCATGATACTGGACTCACAGGGCCCATTTCTTGTGTCAAATTTAGAAATGAATTTTGGTTGAAAGTTTTGGGTAAATTTGATTATGTTTCAAGAACACCCAGTCTTAACCACAGAAGCACAGAAAAAAAAAGTGTATCTGGATCAATGTACATGGATCAATGTACATGGTGGTATACAATAAAATTCAAGTACACAGCGGTTCATCGGAAAACAGCCAAAATGTCTACAGCCATGCTAGCAGCTGTGTGTGGCTTTACTTACCCATAGGAATAGCATTGCTCTGAGGTAAATGCTAGTGCTCCACTAGTTAATTAGTCAGTTTATTGACTTAAATATCACAATATGTATAAAATGACTTTACATGATCATATAAACACATTAGGTCCAATCAGTTCTCCACATACATTACAATTCTGTTGGCACATAAATAAATTTAATAAACAACACATCATGTACTAACTCCTTCAGGCACGAATTCTACCATAACCAGCACTGTCCTGTCTGTGTCTATTCATAATGAATTAAGATCATTTCAGTTATGGTCAAATTTTACTCAGATCTTGTGTCTTGAGACACAACAGGGCATGTCTTTCATTTCCTATGCTGGTGCCACTACACTGAGCACAGTAGTGAGTTGTGTGATGGCTTTTGCAGGATAATATCATGTGTATAGAATATTTTTTTTAGCATAGTTCGTCATAAAGAGAATTCTGACTGAATGGATGTGGAGGCTTTGAAACACAAATGTCTTTTCTTTAGCCTATGCTCAAATGCACATTCACACACCTATTGTGTCCCTATAAACTAAAATCAATACATATTGCAGGATGTTGAGTATTATTGTGGAAATATGTAGTGTAATGACCGCAAGCAACATTCCTCCCTCTATTGCTCTTCATGTAGCTCCACTCCACTCCCCCACACCCTCAATTTTCATCTCTCCCGCCCGCTTTACTTTCCTTCTCTCCTCTCATCCCTAGTCCCTGCTTCTTGCTCTCTCTCTCTCGCTCTGTCTCACTCTCGCACACATCACACTCTTCCTTTCTTCAGCCTTCTCGCAGTCCAGATGGCCTAGCTGCCCCCACACTCACTCCCCCACATACACTCACTCCATGCACTCCACCCCACTCCTCCTCTCCGCTACAGGAACAGCACTCCCTTTAGAGGAATAGACCTCACCCCCTTCCCATCCTCACCCAAAAAACACCACATCCACTGTGCTCACACACAAACATTCCCAATGTATACACACATCACCCCGCACATGCTCTTCAACGCATCTCTGCTGTCCCTCCACAGATCACTGACTTATACTGTATACGCCCACTCAGATACACACTGACACAGAAGATCTCGTTCAGAATTCTCCTCTTCTGCAGCATAATTTCTGATTGGAGGTTTTAGTAGGAATGCTGGTATTGTAGGTGTGATATACAGTATGCCGCTGTGAGACGTGTGGGGGGGGGTGAAACAGAGATGGTTATCAGGGCAGAGAGAGGATCAGAGGAGGGAGAGGTGTGACTACTACAGCATGAGGGAAGAGGACTGTTGTTGGAGTGTGTGCATGTGTTCATTGGCCAGGGAATAAAGGAGAAAGAGGGGAGAGTTGGTGCAAGAGCAGAGTTTTTTCTAGGGCTTGGTGAGTGGTGGCGGCGGCGGTGGCGGTGGTGGTGGTGGGGGGTAGGCCAGGGGAGGAGGGTGTGGTTAACGGTTTTAGTGCTCACAGGAAGCCGTGAGGCAGGGAAAGGGGAAGTGAACCACCCCCACACTGTTCCGAGGCCGTGGCGGCCTTCTCCTTGGGGCTGGAACTAACTGACCTCAGCTCACACCACACCTTTAAACCCTCTAACACACGCAAACACTCACACACACACACACACACACACTCACACACTCACATACACACACACACACACACACACACACACACACACACACACACACACACACACACACACACACGGGAGATAGGTAGATGATGCATGCTCACAGTACCAGTGATTGCCCAAGTAGAAGTTGACCATCATGCTCCCATTTGTCATGTATCTATTCTGCACTAGCTGCATTGACGGCACCTCATTTAATTTTTATGCTGTTGTAACAAAACACTCGGCGGTGAGCCTCAGTACTTTTACATTTTGTGTTTTTATTTCCATCTTGCAGAAAAATGCTGCATGATCCAATGATCTTTACGTTATTGCCAGCCATTTTCTAGAGCATAACATGAGTTTGTAGATTGACTTTCCTCCTACACAAGGCATCTAATTAAACACTTTGAAACTACAGAACAATTAGAAAATCTATTGTCAGAGCCTTGAAATTTGCTTGAAACAGGAAATCTGTCATAATCAACAATTTGTTGCTATTATTTGTTGTTAAAGTTACATTATCATTACATAATAGATAAGAGCAGGGAGAAATTTTTAAAGTCTCCTTGCATGTAAGGAGACTTCAGTTGGCTGCCAAAAAGTCTAAATGAGAAGACTAAATATGGAAATGCGAAATGGATAGAGAAATTTGTTGCTTTTTGCATTAAAAGTGTTGCTGCTCAGATTCATATCTTACATGCCTGAATGTCCGTAAATACACCAACAGGGAGAATTTTAAGAGCAGCCCATCACAACACATCGGTAACATAACAGTGACATAAAATTGAAGATGATCAAGTATTGACTCTGATAGATTAATTTGAAAAGGCTAAAATTTGCAAAACAACTGGCATTTTTCTTTAAATTAGCAAATTCTTCAAAACATGACATTTTTATAATAAGAGCTCTTAAAGCAACAAATTATTTGATAATGTGTTTTACTTTTAACCAGCAACAGTTTAACAGAAATGTGATGAAATTTAAGTCTTCACATGTTCACACATGAATTCAAGAACCTTTCCTTTTCTTACGTGACATGAGCAGACTTGAACGTCCTCGCTCAGCCTCAGACTGCGCCGTATGCCAACCACCTCGGCTCACACTTGGCTGTCATGATCTGGCTTTTCGGTCCACACACATGTTCATTCAACTCATTCACTCCCAGCCAACCGACCCCAGGCAATGTGGCTCAAACCCTTCAACCCCGGTCGGCTGACTCACAAATGAAAGAAAAAAAAGCAGAAAGCTTTGGGGCAACGAAGGTTACAGCTAGGAGAGCTAGCATGAAAACACCCACACGCATGCACACAAATCGCGCATGCACACAGCTCATTACAAAAATTCAGAAAACTGTGAATAAGTTTCATTTAAAAATTTATTATTGATTAAAATAAACAGTAAAACATGACAACATATCACAAACACAAACATGTTCCATTCTCAAGCCAGATGAAAGTCAGTGTGTAATAAATATTAGTGTGAGTGTTCACTGATGTGACCCTGGTTAACCTGGCTGCACATAATGTTACCTTGGTGACCCGGTTTATCTCTCCACAGAGAGCTGGATCCCAATCTGACCCTCAACCCCAATGAAAGAAAGGTCAGAGGGGTCACACACTCCTCGGGTCCATTTTCTACATGACCATTTTCCTCTGAAAGGCTGTTTCTAAAATCAGTTTTCATAGCAACAGAAAGCTGATGTGAATACATTTAACTATAACGAAGTTGTCCTGATACAATTACCGCAAACCGAAGATGTTGTGAGTTTTCGGCGGGAAACAATAACAAAGATTGCAACCCTCCATTGTCCTTTAAATATTGCCAGGGGTGTGACAGGGTGCACCTGCTGTCTCTTTAGTCCCTTTTCAGAGTAAAACTCAGACTTTCTGAAGGGGAGTTGCTGAAGTAAGGACCTATAAGCTAAAACATAACCCGAAAACCAATACGGGCCAATATAACCACCGATGTAACATTTATGGCAAACAATCAAAACAGAAGCACGTCATACAGCTCTGCAACAGCTTACATCCATTGAGTTTTGAAGACCACGTCAATGTTTATACCCTCTCTAAAAATCATGGGACGCCTTATTTGTAATCCAATCTTTGCAGAAAAAATGTCTGCATTTTCTGCTCGACAAAAAAGACAAAATTGTCAGAGATTCCAGAGTGTATTGAGAAGTTACATTTATTTTACTTGGTGGGATAGTCTGTGTAAAATAGAACTCTAAGCTATCGTACTAAATTGACAAAGACGTTTGGAACGATCTGTTAGGATCTATCGATCGATCTACTTGTGATTTTTAGATTGAATTACATATTAATCTCAGTCAGAGGTTGGAAGGTAAAAAGATGGGTTAGAGATAGAATTCACAGAATTCACCAGAAATTACTTTTTAAAAGGACATTTTCAGAGGTGTCCTTCCTAGAGCTGAATGCTTGATTTCCTTTCACAAATATTTCCATGGAATTTATGATTTATCAAACAGTTCTGAGAACAAGGAGACAAAAAAGATGTGATGTGACAACAGATGAAGCTTCCAGGCAGACACATCTAGAAAAGTCTATAAATTTTCTTTCGGAGAATAAAAGAAAACCCAAGTGCCACATCCGTACAAGATTAGAGATGCTGCAAAATGCTGCGATGCATCTCTGAGCAATTTCTCTGAACCATTTTAAGAAAAAGAATGAAGTGTACTTATTAAACAATTCATTCCCGAAGAGTGTCCAAACGCACTACTAAATACTTTATTTTATCTGGTTTTATTTCATTTTGGTTTTAATTTTTTATGTATCACTTATTTTATTCCCGTATTGTTAGGGTCTGTTTTATTCAAGATGATTCAGTAATAAGTAAATGGTGAATTGCATTTGTGTTACAAACTGGCAAAAGTAATTGATCGGATTCAAAACTCTATTTTGTTACTCTAAGATTTTTTAGAATTTTTGGCACTTACTGTATAATCTAAAACAGAAATGATGTAGGCAGCAAAAGTGATTCCTGTTGCACACACAGAAATCTAGAAACAAGTGAACGGTAAAACGTATTTACTCAAACCACATCAAATATACAGTAAAGGTGCTGTAGGTGCACATTTAAAATACTAGTTTTTAATTTATTAAAAAAGTTCCTCAGGCTATTGTTGTATTTGTTGCTAATTAAGCAGCAAAAAATATATAATAATTGTGCAGCTTATCATTATATTTTTTTACATGTTCATACGCAGTATGTATGTATATTAAGTATGAATGTACTTAATATATACGATATATAGTATATGAAAAGACTTTCTTATCCTGCACCTTTTCAATTATGAGGCATTTGTCACATTTTCTAGTCTAAAACAATATGATTATTAAAAGAAATCAGCAGTCATTCATATGGGTTCTGCAGATGTCAAATAAGAACAGCAGAACCGATGAACGGCTTTAAACTTATATAAGACCAAACAAAAATCTTACTGTGAGTAAGTACATCACAGACAGAAATAATACTTTGTCTCAGTGTTTTAAATTAATACCACAATGTAGCTCTGGCAGGTGTGGTCCATATAAAGTGAAGGTAGCATGTGAGGCAACCGTCAAGTTTTTTTTTCTAATTTTCAAGCCATTCTTGAGGACATTAAAACAGAATTACTGAATGGGCGATTCAGGCAATTTAGCTTTGAGATTAAAATCAAAATTGTCCAAGTAATTTCTACAAGCAGCAATGCTTTCTGGTTAGTGTGCACATTGCTCCCTCTACTGGTAAATTGGCAGAGTGTTGTTGGGGGAGCAAAGATACTCTATTTTGAACGGTTCTATTTAGAATGATTGGAATTAGGGTCAGTTTCAGCTATGAAATGAAATATTAATCAATTACACAATTGATTAAATGCTAAAACAAAACTGTACTAGCTGTCTATGTGATCAGCAATAATTAAATAATAATAATTATATATATTATAATAATCATTAAATATATAATTATAATATAATAATTTGAAACCTTGCTGTCTGAATATCAAACATATTGCACCACTGTGCAGGCAGATTTTGGGTTTCTTTGGTGTTCCGTCTCATAGTCTGCTGATGTGAGTTAGCGTTTCATGGGCTGACGAACCTGAGATTGAGCCTGATACACCATTCTCAGGTTGGACAGTCCTAGAAAGAACTACTCAAGAGTTAAAGTGGTACTGGGTGTCCTCCTCAGGCTGGTCCATGGGCCTCGGTGCACACCGTCCAAACTGAGTGCAACTGCTCTAAGAAAAATGAAATTTAAAAAATGGAGAAAATGGATGGAAAATATACCTGTTTTAGGATAATTTTGGTCCAGATGCGTTTACACATCTGCAAATGTGCACCTTCTGCGTAATACGCTGGCAGGGTGTTATTGCTTTCTGCATAATAACAATAACGATAAATACTTTGTGATCAAATAGATGAGAGATAGTATAATAAGATTTCACTGTTGGTAATAGTATGTTGGTCACCAACATTGCAGATCCCCATAATCTGAAGGCCGTATTTTGTTTTTTGTTTTTTTTAACTGAATACCCTAAAAGTATCTGCTAAAATAGACTTTAGCTGGGGTTTTGAGTTCTGTGACCCAAAGGGACTATTTTTTTATTATTGCGTTGTTAAGTTAAAGCAATGCAGCATCCCTCAAATAATTTAGGCTGGGTGCTGCATGCGTAATCACAGACGTTAGGATTTTGGCGCCAGGAGCAACAGTCATGAATCCCGTGAGGATAAAATTGAGAAAATACACTTCTTAAAATAATTGCCATTGATTTAAGTAACGACAGTGATTTTTATTCATTCTGATCATATAATCTCAACAGATTTTAATGTTTATAGGAGGATACAGATGCTTTGTTCATTGTAAAATATCACATATAATTTCAATAACAAATAATGACAAACTCCAACAGCCTCAATCAAATGCATTTAAACAAATGTGCAAATTTTCTTCAGAAAACTAAGAGCACAAAATAAGAAGGATGAACACCACATCTGTCTCTCTTTTGTTAGCTTACCTTAAGTGAAGCCACCCAGAGAACAATTACTCAGCCAATTAAGCCTTATTCGCAAACTGCATCTCTGACTAAAACTAGTGACTAAAATCTAAATCACCCAGGCCTGACTCTATGAGGAAAGTCCAGTCTCTCAGAATTTTTGCTCTCGTGAGAAACTACGCAGATGGAGAGCGCCGGAGGATGACAAACACGTACATGCACACAGAAAGAGAGTGAAAGGAGAAGGAGGGAGAGAAAAGTCAACATTACTATACTTTACCCTCTTCAACAACCCTCTTCACATGATTCAGAAATACTTCTGAATAATTCATCCTCAGCTACCTGCATTAAGCCAGGGTACTGCTTAATAAAAACGTAGTTACTTTCCATGTTTCCTCAACAATCATTACGATAACATAAGATTGTAGCAAGCTTTTGAAGCCTCCTTCTCTCTAAGAGTTTTCAAAGTCTCCTCTGCGTACTCCTTACTCACATGGCAGAGCCTCTGACTCCTCAGACCCAGTCAAAGCAGATAGGGGGAAAAAAAAAACAAAGCATCTCAAGACATCTTCAACATGTAAAGTCAAGTCGAAAAGAAGGCGCGCTGGAAGAGAGAAGAGCAGCCTGGAGCAGAACTGGTGACATGAGGATGGAAAAGAAACACAGGTTGCTGAATTATAACGGCCACTCCTGCTGTCTTTACCAAGCTGTGACCTCATCATGCTCTGTACTACCAATGGGGATGCAACTCACACACACATGCTGACACACATAGACACACCACCTTCCTGTTTGTCAGTGCTGGTGGTAAACTTTCCACTTACATCTCCATTCAAGGGACTACTATGAAGTTTTCATGCATTTTATCGATAGCATTAAAAAACATTAGAAATGGCTGTGAAAACTGTAATTAGGCAAATGCCACCATGCAGTGGAAGATAGAACTAATCCGCGTGTACGTGTGTGTGTACGTTTGTGTAGAGGGAGTAATACGATTGCTGAAATAAAAGTAAACACGAGGCAAACTTTTCAACTTATTGCAAATTAGAACCAATTTAACACATTAATTTAACTCATTACGACTTTTTAATCAAATCTCAGCTATTTGAACTTTTGCAAAAAAATTAAAGCTTTCAAATCTACAACAGCTGCACATTAAACACTAGATAAACTAGAGCAGTACAAGAAAAAAAAAATGCTGCTGCTGAGCCTCCCGGTATTCTTAGCCCTTGCACGTCTTTTGACTGTCCTTCTCATGCCTTCTCTCAGACAAAAAGATGCCTCTTGTGGGTCAATATCTGCCTAATCAACTGCTG
The DNA here is from genome assembly GCF_016859285.1 of Xiphias gladius. NCBI lineage: Eukaryota > Metazoa > Chordata > Actinopteri > Istiophoriformes > Xiphiidae > Xiphias > Xiphias gladius. Next base: position 18,290,978 of record NC_053417.1, on the reverse strand, counting down.
GTTTGTAATTGTCTATCAGCCTCATCAAATGTGTGTCAATCATACTTTACCGTGGCTGATATCTTGACAGCTGTCAGAGTGATAATTATGGAAAGTGATGGAAGATGTCAAGGTTACTTTCCAGAGAAGAGGACAACCACAATATCCTTCCTGTTCATTTTCAAAGTGTAGGTAATGTGTCATTCTGTCTCGAAATGCCTGATAATGGCAAAAATATTCAACTCATATACTGTCTGCTATATCTAAATGTTATTCAAACACGGAAAGACATTTACTTAATGTGCTTTGAGGGGTGTTTTAATAACCCAGAACGAAAAATATTTTAAAATGAGTTGTTACTGAGACTGAAATATGACCTCTGTTCAACTGAGGTGAGCTGGCTGAACATTAGATCATAAAAAGTAAATGTAACATAAATGAAAAAATGCACTAGATGAAATTTAAAAGCTCTATTGGACTTTTATTAAATATATAAAAAAACATGCAGCAGAAGAGTCACACACAAAAAACAGCACACAGTCAAACACAATCGATGGATTTTCAGCACAGAAAGACTTGCTAACAGTTGTCTTCAGGATATATTCTACAGTACGTTCAATTTCATGTTTTTCTCTTAATGTTGTACATTTCCTTTTTCTCAGTAAAGCAAATGAGCAATTAAAAAAAAATACAGTATTTTGATAATTAATTGTTAACTTGTATAAGAGAACATCATATGAAAGTAACTCAATAGGGAAGGAACTGCAACACTCTCCTTCTGATGTCTCATTTCATCAGTTCAGATAACCATGTGGATGAATATTGTGGAATGCGACCACACGTCTAGGGAACCGTCAAAATTATCCTTCGCAGAGCAAGGCAATATTAAACAGGCACTAACTTTAACAAACAGATCTCATTTGTTTCAATACCGATACCATGTAAAAAGGGCAGGCACTAACAGGACACTTTTTTGACATGTTCTGAGTTCGTATGCATCCACAACTCAACAGCCCTTTTTTTTTTAAATTAACAATAAATAAACAATCCCATCTACTGCATGAAAAAAAGAGGCATAAATCAGGACATGTGGGACTGAAATAAACACTTAATCTGTGTTTGTTAAATGCACATGACCCATTTTCGTAGGAGTAAAAGGATGTATGACTTGCCTTTTCACTGGCGAAGTCTGTCCATTGTAAAAAATATGTAAATGAAGGACATACTGCATAAATACACACAAGTGCGTACTTTGAGCTGTATAATGAAAACCGGGTTTCAACATCCTTTTCAACTGGTTAGGTCAGCATCCACAAAGAAGGGAAGGCTGAACCAGAGACTTAAAAAAAAACAAAAACAAAAAACAGATACACCTACATATTTTCCAATTGAATGGTCCTTCAGAAACTGCTCATGGCAATGGAAGTTGAGCAACATGAATTCATGTTCTGATTTTACTTTTGTGAAAATTGTGAGGAAGGTATGAGATAAAAATAACCTTAAAAGCTTGCTTTTTTTTTGTCTTTTACAATGTGCAAATTTACATTCAGTTGTGTCGTCCACAGTACACGGCTTAAGGCTAAATATATCTTTTTAAAAACAACATGTCTGCAAATTTCAATACAGAGATTGTCAGAATTTAAAAACCAAATAAACATTTGGACTTTATAACTTAATGAACATATAAAAATATACCAGACTTCATAACACCACTTTTCACAACAGTATTTACATTAATAATATAATTTAAAATTTCAACAAGGTGACTGTACATCAACAACGTCTGCCCAATTCAGTTTATTTTTCAGGGCACCCTTGGTTGGCCTATGAAGGACAACTGTTATGGTGTGACAGAAGCAAAGAGTATCTCCTCATATTGTCCTCAGAGGGGCACTGCCCTGAATCTCCCAATAAGTGAGTGCACTGCCAATAATTTCATCAGTAACTGGGCTCATCCATCTCTTCGTCGCTCCAGTCAGGGGGTGCATCTGTTCCAAAGTATCGATCCCCAAAGTTTCCTACAAGGACAACAAATGTGATAACATCAGTTAAATCTGTAAATCAGCAGTGACATCATGTAAAGGTCAAGCACATAAAAAAAAAAACAGTGAATATACCGCAATAGGCAGCATTTCTTACATTCCAAAAGTCTCATACACTCTCTTCTTATTTTGTCAACATCACTCACCTATGCCAGGTATGATGTGGAAGAGATCATTGACCTTCTTGTCGACAGCTGTGGTGATGATTTTGACCTGTGGAAATGCGTAGGCCACTGAATGGACTCCCATTTCAGCCATGAGCAAAGACACAAGCAGGATCTTTTCCTCCTGAACATCATGGTCCTGAAAATGAAAACATGACCACGAAAAACTGCGTGATGCAATTCACTGCAGGCAACATGGATTTCTGGACAGTCAGGTGCACCCACCAGCAGGACTCGTACAGCCATCATGGCAGCAGCTCCAGTGGACACAGTACAGTCCATCAGAATCACATGATCTTCGCTGATGTCTTTTGGAAGACGCAGGTAATGAAGCTGACAATGTGGAGAGACAGAATGTGGACTGTGGGTTAACACAAAATGTGAAATACATGACCAGTACCAATATCTTGTAGCTATATCATAAATGGCATCATGCGAAACCCCCACAACCTGACAATTTCCTGAAAAGGACATGTAGATAAGCAAAAGATAAATTACAGGACCATGCCAACCTGCAAGAAACTCAACTGTGAAGTATTATCAAAAGATGTGTTAATATGTGAAAAAGGCAGATATTTATTTGAATTTTCCACGTTCTGCATATTTAAAGTATATGTAGGATAACGTCGGCAAAACAGTTCAACATAAGAATGTGCTACAGTTTTTCTCTAATCCAGGGGCCACATTTCATATTTGTACCTCTGGTTCTCCTGTGTCCTGGTTGGTCTGGATGAGGATCTTGCCGATGCGGACGTCTTTGCAGACAGCCCTCAGAGCTGGCTCCATGGTCTCCCCGGCTCGCAGGATGGACACACCTGTGATCTGAAGAAAAACAAAGAAAGAAAAAAAATTAAACAGAGGTTAATTGCATCAATTTAGGTAGAGACTAAAACTCTTCTTAATGGTCTTTAAAATTAAATAAAAAGAGTTGAGAAAACGGTAGGAAGTAAATGGAGTTCACTAACCCTCTTCCCATGGAAAGTCCTGCCTTCATAATCCTCTCCCTGGGGGGTCTGGACTGTGTGGACCTGAGATAATATTAAAAATCATAACAGTGTGAGCACAGTACCATACTACAGAAGTCAGAAAAATAGATTGTGACCAGCTACAGTGAACTGCAAACTGTCAGTCACATTCGAGCAGACTTTCAGTCACCTGTGTCTTAAGGTTAAGGTATGGAAACTTTCCATTGTGGTAACTTGTTAAGTTTCCTCGCTCATGTCGCAGGCCACTACGTGTACGTCTATCTAATTCTTTTTTTAGCAAATAGAAGCACTTACTCCTTTTCCATGAATCTTTCTCACATACTGTACTGTATCTTTCCAACATTTGTACATCCATCAGTTTTCTCATGATTTTTTTCTTTTACGTGTCTCCATCTACACCCCGGTATCTAATGGTTCAGGGTCAATGTCCTTGATACAAATGATTACAGAGCCTTCATGCAGTGCTATGAATTAATTAACAGAGTATATAAGTGTTTGGCACCTGTGAGGGGAGGAAGGAGAGCGCTCGCTCGATCAACAGACGCATCAGCCTCTTGGAGTAGAAGATGAACTCATCGCGGCTGGTTTCCTTGTTTCTAAATGTGGTGATTAGGAAAAGAAAGATACAAGATTTATACTGGTGGCAGCTGCTATACAGTGCACACGTTTTATTGGAAACAGATGTAGTTGTTATTGTAACAAATCAGATTTCTTGGCTTTTACCTGATGATGGTGTGCATACCCCTGACCTGGGGTGTGCTCTCTAGAACGCTGAGGGTCTGGGGGAGGGGTTGGGCCTGGTGTGCAGATGCAAGGGCTGCCCTGTAACCATGACAGCAAACAGTACAGCGGGGGTGGTGCAGGGTGAGAGAAGAAGGAGGAGGGAAGATGGACATATACATGAAGACAACAAACCGGAATTCGAGGGCAATTGACACTTCTCTGCACACGTGTACAGTATGTGGAAGTTCACAAACAAGCGTACATACTGTATGCACATTTAGAAAACACATACACACAAACACACACAAACACACACACACCATCGCAACTAAATGCCTTACCCTAACACTAACACTAACCTAAATCTGATTCTAACCCTTCACCCTTTAAACAAAGTCTTAACCCTCAAACAGCCCTGTTGTTTCAGAAAGTGAGGATTGGCCAAAATGTTCTTACTTTCCCAAAATGTCCTCACTCTGTAAGGTATATAAGTCAAACTGGTCCTAAAGTTAACACACACACACACACACACACACACACACACACACACACACACACACACACACACACACACACACACACACACACACACACACACGTGTAAATACATGCACAAATGATTTTTCAGTAGTAGTTAGAGCAAAGTTGATAATGGTAGTATGTAACCACTGTAACTGGAAAAGGCAGATGCAAACAACTGCAACGCACGCAGTGCCAGCGTGGAGTACATCAGTGGAAAATTACAGCAGCAGAGAGACCATGATAAGGGAAAAGAACATCAAGAATTACAAATGATCAATTTAAAAATTAACATAATATATACAGATTTGAAATAAAGGAAAATTTTACTGTATGATGTAAATAAAAATGCATGGATGTTATTTTCCACGGGAGGTCTCTCCTACTTGTAATAACACCCCATTATTCCACACATACTTAAATATCTAGTTATCCTAGGTCTACCCTAGGCTCTAGAGGAACACATTGTTAAAAATACTCAGTGATGCAGTCATGTTGACACTACAGTCGCCATGATGTCACTGCGATACACATTAGCCAGATGCAAAGAAAAGAGAAATCATAGCAAATCTGCTCACATATCCCAGCGAAGTTTCCTCTATGGGGAGAGATTTTCGACGAAACACAACAATCACAACAGAGGAGACACAGAGAGACGAAAAACAACAGATAAGAGGAGGAAAAATGAGAAGAGACACAACATCAGGTGGATGAAGGGATGAAGGATTATCTCACACAGTGAAAAGTGTGACAGCTGAGACTTTTAAAATGTCAAATGTTGCTGAAATAGGCCCACCACTGAGGTAAACTGCCATTTTAGGAAATATAATATTTCCTGGTTATCACTTAGTGTTATGTCATGATACTATAAAGAAATTAAGTAACAGGCCATGCTTTAAAACATCATTACGGATACTAGGGTTAAAGAGAGCACAATCTAGTTTTGGATCAGATTCTGATATCTTTACATGTGCATCCATTGTGTGTACGCGTGGGAGGTGCACAAGCTATCGTGCGGCTGTCACTCTTTCACCATGTAGAAGAGAAGAGGTTGGTATTTCAGCTCACAGGCCCCTGCACATCCTGTGTCTAAAGACAGACACCAAGCTCACTTCCTTTCTCTCTCTGTCTCTGATACTGTGGCCGACATTCAATGGAAAAACTCAGCGCTTTGTAGTAGGGTATTGGAAACTTTCTGTGTGGCTGAGGTATGTGATTGTCAACAATAGCTGTAGCAAGAGCTTCCTCTCTCTCGCTTTCTCTTACAGTTACTCTCTGTCTTATTCTTGTTGCCGCTGAAAGGAGGGGTCAGTGACTTGACTCATGGGTGTATTTTTAGACACAGAAGGCAGGAAGAGTGTGAGTTGTCATTTGTCTAAAAGGCAGAGAGAGGGAAAACCAACGTCTTTACATTAAATGCCGGCTGCCCCACACCACTTCCAAACTTTTGATCTAAGCTCCACTTTCGAATGTTGATAGCAGTTTTTATATTTATTCCATGCTGGTGTGGACTAAATCTTTACAATGTTTTGCCATATTTGGTTTACAGATATAGTACAAGAGTGCCGCCTGGTGATGTTCCATAGCAGCCAGCAAATCAGTGGAAGGTAGAAGTTGGTTTTGCTGGCCTCTTTTTCTCGCCCTCCCAGTAAGAAGCTGGAGATATTGAGGAACTGGGCAGATGTTGAGGAAGAGAATGATAGACAGGATAAAGGCCACTCTACCTGACGCTGAGCTCGCGCTGTGAGCCATGGAGGGATTTGGGATTTGGGGGAAAGGGGGGGGGTGAGAGAGTAGTCCATGAGCAGAATGTGTGTTACTATGTGTGTATAGTGGGGAATAAACAAAGTGCACTTTACCCCATAGGTAAAAATGTGCCTTTGGTGACAATTAGTACATGTTGCACAAAAAATCCAAAAGTACATGCCATGATTCAACACTATTTCTATTACAGCTGTGCAATTAATGGCGCATAACTGTGTATAAGGATTTAATGGTTCCAGAGTAATAAATACATATAATGTTTGATTTCACCTGAAAAATCACATAAACCTAAAAATATGTCTGGAAATAAAAGTTTGATATGGATAACTCCCCTATCTTCCATTATATTTGAAAAGAGGAGCCTTACAATAAAAAGTGCAGAAAACCTTAGAGAAACTAAAAAAAACACTAGATTTGCCAAACATTAGGAACTTGAAAAGCCTTTGTTGGGAAAGTGAAAATACAATGCTTTGGCTTCAGACTCAGACTCATCAGATAATGACTATCAAGTATTGATTCTGTGTCTTATCTTTAGTGCTGTAGCTGTACTAAGGAGTAACTTATTTGTACTCATTTGTAAAACATGACTCCACTAAGACACGGAAGCATAAGTGAAGACTTAATACTTGTAGCTACTTTGTTTAACTGCATAAAATAAGCACAAAACATGAAAAAACATGTGGTCTGGCCCATATTACCATGATTTAATTCCCTGAAACTAATATAAATAACTACAGTTAACAATTTCTATCACTACATATGAAAAATAATCTATTTCTATCTAATTTTTCCATTCAAGTTTACCGAATAAGCCCAAAGCAATCATGCACATTTACCCTCACCTAAAATCTGTGTTGTGCATTTTCTGTCCACTAGAGGGAGTGATGGGTGCTTGTAATTACTACCGAAAAGAAGAAAAAAAACGAGGGGCTGGTTGCAATTACACAACTTCTGAGTGCAGAACATCCCTACAGCACACTAAATTATATAGTATATGTTCAGTTTTAATTGTAAGATATACTGAGTCAGAAACCAAATATAAAACCATAATAACACTAGGAAGGAAGAATGAAGGGCCATAATTCTCTACTAATATGTACTTGTCATATTAAACTGGAGTGAGTGTATGTGTATGTAGGTCTGTAAGTGTCACCTCTCTTACCTCCTCCAGCTGACTGTGGACATGCTGCACGATCAGATCAATGGCCACCATGTTGCCACCACCTGACAGGATGGAAAAAAACAAAACAAAACAAAACAAATCAGAAGAAAAAACAGAGTGACATCATGTTAAATTGCAGTCATTGAAGTTTGAAAACATACAGTGACTGAATTTTGTTTAATAGCAGTAAGATACAAGAAAATGTAACTAAATTCCAAACACAACACACTTGACTAAAGTAACTGTACTCTTGCACTCTACAGTGATATTAAAGACTTAGCGTTATCACAGAAGTAGTTGAACCTGTATGTATATAAATATGTATTTATGAGTGTGTACACACCACGTGGCACCACAATATCAGCCAGGCGCATGGTGGGCTCAATGTACTGCTCAAACGCTGGCTTGACGAACTTGTTGTATTGTTTGATGACACCTTCGATATCTCGTCCTCTTTCTGTAATGTCCCTCCTCAACCGTCGCACCAAGCGGATGTCAGAGTCTGTGTCCACGAAAATCTTCATGTCCAGCAACTGACAGGAGAACATGAAACAGACAGTCTTTTTTAGCTGAACATAAAGCTTTATAACACATATTCATACAAAGAAGATATTCAAAAAACAGCAAGCTAAATGTACCATCTTGATTCTATTTTTAGCTTGTGATATCAGCTGGTATATATGCAGATTTTGATACATCTCTGATACCAGTGGATATATCAGTTCAATTCCTTTTTCATCATAATCCTATCCCAATTTGCTTACTTTTTTATTTATTTACATTTAAATAAGGGATTATACATTTAATAGTCTTGCAAAGCTTGTTTTTGCATAGACAACACTAACTAAGTATGAGTGAATAAAACTGGATAAAGTCACTTCTGACTCATACACAGAAAATATGTTTGAACACATGCACAGATAACAATAAATCTGACACCATCAACTTTCAGTGACCAGCTGAACACGTTAGAGGGCAACAACCTTGCCCTACCTGCAGGAGCTCTTTATCTGCGAAGGCCATGATTCCCTCAAAGATGATAACACTGGCTCCATATACAGTTTTCTGTGGTGGACATGTGGATTTTGTATTTCAGTACAATGTAGATACAAAAAATAATACGTGTATGTTCACATAATGTATTACACACCTTAGTATATTGCAATAATTATCTTGATCAAGAAGGTCTAACTGTTGTTAATGTACATTAAAATACAAAAACAAGTTGAGAGAAATCACAATAATAATTTGTCAGTGACCATCTGGAGTAGCAGATTTGCAGTGATTCTAAATGTATAGTGAGGGAGATTAAAACCCTTTTAGGTAATCGGGAAACTGAGATTATATGCCGTAACTCCGACATGCTAATCATTACTTTACAAAGTGCATTACCACGTGTTTGGATGGGTGCATTCATCCTTACCCACTCCTTCTGTCTCCCATGAGTTGTAAAGTCATACACAGGGATTTTCACGCTCTTGCCCTGTTTGAGTTTGCGCAGGGTGTGTGTCAGCAAATCAAAGTCAAAGGCATCAGGGTGGTCAAAGTTATAGTCATTACTGGCAGCCAGAGTCTGCTCATCTGGGGACAGGACCTGAGGACAACAACCGCAACAATGTTGGAATGACTTTACAGCAACCTTGCCACAACATGGTGCTCTCCGAGCACAATACAACATGATTTCCTGAGCAAAAGACTTCTCTGTCTGTCAGTCTCTGGCCTTTGCTTAGACACATATTAACATTATCTTATCAAGAATTAAGAATAAGACTGATAAAACACCATTACATAAATGTGTTGTTATAAAACAAACAGACATGCTCGAATAATGGTTTGGTACACAATTACAGGTAAGCTTATGCAAAAAAACCTAGGATGCAGATCACTGTTCGTGAGCTGTTGAAGTTAGGAGACCTAAATTTAGGAGAACATCATGCGCCACTGTGACGTCTGTACCAGGTGGTGTGCGTGTGTGCGTGTGTGTGCGTGTGTGTGTGTGTGTGTGTGTGCGCATGTGCCCTGAGGGTGGTTGAGCATTAAAACCCCAGACCTGGTTGGTGGCACTTTTAAGAACAGCAACCTCCCTCCTTAAGTTAACTGATTACACTCTTAATATGATAAACCAGTGTTACAGGCTCTCTGGAGGCTGTGAGCAGGCATGAGGCAACGCATGCTCTTTCCAACAGAAGAGCAGGACATATGAATTTAAAAAGAGATAAATTCCATATAAAATGTTTTGGATGGCGACCTCTGGTTATGCAGTGTGCAAAATGGCACTTGCTACGGGTTAAAGTACCACTGGTCACTTGTAGCTCCCTCCTGCTCTGAACAGTCTGAACTGCTGCTGTCAGACTGTGACAGGATTACGTAAACGGAGAGTGGGTGGAGGTATAGAGGGGCACGAATGTTGGCTATTACTTGATTGCTTTCCACCACTCTTTTTCTCCCAAATTCGCTCGCCGTTGCGCGCCTCTTTCGACTCATCCACCTTCTAATATTTTATCCTTTCTGACTCCTTTCTCTCCACTTGCTTCTTTTATCCTAATTTTCTCTCTGGGATTCAAAGTGAATCTTATTTTCTCTCTTTTACTCTGTCTTTTGCACTCAGACTGATTCTTTCCTACACTTCCTTCAGGCTACTGGGGGGTTAGCAGCCATATATGAGATGAAGTAATAATAAAAGGAAGATAGTTCTTAGACTTATCTGAAGCCAAGATTTTAACGTCTAGAATCTAAAAGCATTTGGATTGATGTTAAAACATGCACAAACGTGTCCAAATTCACATACCCTATAATTTAAGTAATAGGCATCCACTGTCCTAACCAAACATTACAGCATTCATAAACAGGTGTGTGGCTGCATGCAAATAGACACAGATCATCAATACATACAACACGTACTGCACACACATGCACACCTTGTAAAAAGAGTCCATTGAGAGTAGTACAACCCATGGAACATCTAGAGCTTCAATGATTTTTCTGGCCACAGTTGTCTTTCCCGAAGCGCTCCCACCACAAAGACCTGTGACAGAATATTGACATAAAAACATTAAATATTGTTTGTATACATGTTTAATTGCAAAAGTATAATTTTAAAAATACTTTTGCCTGGTGGGATCGACTAGCGGTAGCTTGACACTGTTAATGCACCCTGTGCATTTTGAGATTACTTTAGGCTATTATTTGCATGTAGAGAGGCAGGCAGAAACAGAGACCACAGCTTTCTTCAAGATAAACATCCCCATTAACAAGATGAGGTATTTTCAGAAACCCATATTCTTTTGCACAAAATAAACTTCTATTTCCAAAACCTCTCAATAGCAAAGCAGAGCCAACTCAGTTAAAATGTCAATAAGGACACTGAATGAGCTTGTCAATATCCATTAGCAATAAGTATGCTGATCGCTAATTTCTGCAAAAGACACATCTTATCTGCTTATACAAGGTATTAGTTAACTTTGTTTCCAACAGATAAATATTCCTGTATTCCATAAACTGATACCCAATTCTTCAGATTTAAACTTGTACTTGATCTACTCTGGGGATGTTTTTTTCCTTCAGTTTTGGGAGCTCACTCTTAGAAATATGTATGTTATTTGTATTCGGATACATGACACTGCAAATTTATAGGAGAAAGCACTCTGTATGACACAAAAAAACTGAAGGAAAAGAAAAAGTCAGTGTTGTGACATTGTGGTGTGCATGTCTTTTAAGTGTCCTACCAATGACAAAGGCCTCTTTGGACTGTGTTCCATGTTCGTTGTACCAGGGTGGGCGTCCAGCGGTGTAGATGGTTCGTTTGGAGGTGCGTAGGAGAGGAGGCTCAGACTTACACTGGCTAGTGGTCCTTTTCCTAGGCGACAGACCCGTGCTTACCGAGGGGAGAAGACGGTCCAGTGATCCCTCACCACCTCCACTATAAAGCAACAAACACACAATAGAGCACTCCATCATTGTCTGGAGAAAAGGTATTTATTTATTTTTTGCCTTTTGCTGGTGTATGTTTTGTAGATCTGGACAAACTGCTAGTCTTTTATACAACTCTGTACACCTTTAAAATGAGCAATTTCTTGCGTGATTTTTTTCCCGGGGTTTAAGCTCCAGCACATCATTATGAACAATTATATCCTACCAAGTGGTAGATAATAAATGGCTTTTGGTTACAGTATGACAGGGGTTTTTCATTTTACTAGACCAGAGCAACGCCATAGTACAACTAGTCTTCATTAGCGTTGTTGCGTCCAGAGTTGCATTTGAACAGTGGTGTTAACCAGGTAATGAGGCTTTGGAAGAACTAGACAGTCATGGCAATTAAGACACAGTGTAATCAAGAGGATCATGAAGATCAACATGATCATTTTTAATAAAGGGAAAAGCTCCCTTCTGTTAAAGCTTCCTGTTAGACTGTTTCATTGTCCTTCCGGTGAGTGATGCATGTGTACCAAACAGACAAAGACAGACGTCGGATGCAGAGAATGCAGATGGACTTAAAAGAAAGGTGAACCAGTAAAATGACAGTAAGCAAGACTAAGTTAGTGTTGTGTTAGGCCATCATAGGTTAATGTTTAGTTTCTACACTTCCAACGCTTGAGCTTTGTCTAATCTTGTAGAGTTTAACTGCCTCAGGCACCAAAGTACAATATATGTTAACTCAGTGAAAAAATGTTTTACCCTCCCACATGAAAACATTCACATAATCAGTTGTGAAACTGAACCTTGTGTGGATGCAATATGCTGAGGGTGTTACCAATGATTAAGACAATTGTAATGATGTGTTATCACACATAACAAGATAAAAAAGGTCCTCAAAACCAAATGACGACAAGCTCATTCAAAACAAGTGAGGCTCCTTAGGGTGCCATGCACAGAGTGAAGTTGCGTATTTTTCTGAAATATATAGTGCAAGAGTCTTGTATTTCAACAACAAAAAATTGCACCTACAGACTTTTGTAATGGCTTTTCCACTTTTGTAACAGTATTTGGCAACATACAGTAGTTACTAATTGCTCCATCCAGAGAACAAGATTTCAGTTTCGTGACATTAAAAGAAGAAAGTCAATTAGAATGCACATTAATATTCAGTTAGTGGTTGTGGCTAATTATGATTGAGAGCAGAGAACAACAGTACACAGAACTGGTCAAACACATTGCTGTATAAACCATCTAGAACGCTACTTCCCCTGGGAAACACTTCACTTCTCTTAAAAAAGTCTAGTCTGAGGCATCTGTGGTGCATTATCTATCCAAAATATTATAATCCAAAGAAAATACTTGGATATCATCAGTGAAGCAATCACTTTTTAAAATCACTGAAAATTAAGTTGCACAAAGAATATCACCAAGAAGTATCACCAAAACAAATGCTTCCTTAGTTGTTTTACAAAAACAAGCTTCTTTGGGTGATAAGTCTAACCAGGTAACGGTTGACTAGCAACACATACTGTAGTATCCGAGACATCCACCCTTCACCCAATGAGAGCTGTAAAAAGCCAGATGCCATAATTATAGGAGGCTGTTTAAGAGGGCATACGTTCCTCTGTCCATTTCTCTGTTATCCAGTCAACTCTCAGGTCCCATATCTTTTTATAGGCCATACATCTCCCCAGGTGGAGTTTCAAGAGGTTGGACATGAAGCAAACAAGAGACAACAAAGATTTATCTTATCTCACCAGGGTGAACTGAGCTTGGATGGAGCCAGGTAGTGAACTGAGACTGAGAAAGCACATCGACAATGCATGAGGTACAGCACCCTCCAGCTGGGTTATCAGTTAAAACCAAACCAGCATGCCATAAAAGATTAGCCTAGATGACTATGCTGAATCATGCCCTTGTTCAGTGGTTACAGTGACAGTACTCAGTGCTCCTAAACATTACATACAAAGATCTATGAATGCACTTTTGTCAAAAGAAAAGGTTGACTTAAGGTCACAGTGCAGGGTACCTGAGACCAGACTGTGAGAAGACTCTTATGGAGCAGACATGGGGACTATCTAAACCCTACAGTCAGCAGTACTCAAGGACAATTATAGTAGTAAATAAGATGAGGGGTCATATAGTATCTTATTCTATGTGCTGCTTCTTTTTCCCTCCTTAGAAAACCTTGTTTAAGACTGTTTGGCTGTGTGGAGAGTGACATAATTACAAAACGGCTCACACAGATTATACCTTCATTTGGCCCACCCCTTCAATAAATCTACAGGTCATGGCTACAGCTCTGCAGTTCAGTTTGCGTTGGGGTAGGGCAATGAAGATAAAAACAATATAACAATATTAAAAGATTATCTTCCAATACAGATATATATAATGATATGGCATTTTTTTGAAACATTAAATATAAAATTATTACATTGACATTCATCTAGGTGAACTGTATTCTACTTTACCTGTATCTGCTAATACTCCTTTGCGTGTCAGCACAAAAGCAGTATTGCAGTCACTCAGACCAAATTTGTGTTACTAAGTGACAGATTCAAACTTTCCCAAAGCATGTCAACAAAAACCTTATGGCTCTGTTTGAGAGAGCTAAAGACTGGAGTTGTCATGCCTGTTTATCCACATTTTGAGGAGACAAACTCAAACACTTAAACCGTTAATGAGCAAAACACGCAACTGTTTAGTGCTCTTGAGGATACTAGAATTGAAGAAAAGAAGAGAGAAATATATATTTAAATGAAATACACTTACCTGCCATCAGATCTTAGTGTCCAACAGCCAGATATTCTAGCTCCTGAGTAAGCTGGTAGAGAGTTCATGCCTGGAGACAATGGAAATGCAGCTTCCACCTTGTGTACTCTGTAAGTTTTGTCTTATTCTTATATTTTTGCCTCAGTATATATATATAGTCAAGCACAATAAAGCACTCAACAGCACTGCACTTTGGCACAACACATCCAGAGAGAGAGACACAAAGGGAGGGCAATATAGAGGGGAACCAGCTTGAATGAAAAACGAAACTTTAAACATCTGTTTAGCTTTCTGTTTGGAGCAACAGAGGGAGAGAGGAGCTGCAGCTTGGTAGACAGAGTGCACTCAGAGTGAAACCCCAGCACAGCTTTTCCCTCCTCTTTTACTCACTCTCCACTCCTCCCCTGAGCCGCCCAGCCAACAAATGTAAGAGGATAACCTACCCACCATATTATGTTCATTAGGTGGTATTAATAGCATCAGGTTAGAGCCAGACCTTCCCACTCATGGCACACACACACGTAAACACACACACATACACATGCCAGGCTTGGGTCATCTGTCATTGACAGTCAGTGTCGCAATATGTTGCGGGAGGTGAAAGAGGCACCAGAAGGGAGCGACAGAGACAACAAGAAATAAACTGGGGGAAAAAGATTAACTGGGAAAGAAAACACAATAGGAATAGACAAACAGACAGCTATTATTTTCCTCTGTTGTTGACGCAGTTGACCGAATTCACAAAAGAGATGCTCCAGGCTATGTTGGGGAGGTGAAGAGAGGGAGAAATGGAGAGGGGAGAGAAGGAGAAGACGACGAAGGGTAAGGGGAGGCGATATGCTTTTTCCCCTGCAGGGACTTGCCATGTCTCTGTGTGCCTCACACCAGAGTCTGGAGACGTAAGCACGACAGCAAACACACACACGCGCACGCACGCGCACACACAAGCACACACATACAGAGCTGTCCCCTCTCTAACTTCACTCACAGGGAATAAACAGCATGATGAAACCCAACACTACCTCTGCCGCTCTATCAGCTGACAGTCTGCGGAACAGCTCTGGGCAATACACACATACAATGAACAAACACACATGCAGACATGCACACATTCACACTCCTCCCAGGCCACAACTTGTACAGACAAACAAATCATTGTACTCAGAGATCAGGGGAGACAGACTAATTCCTTTCCAGTGCAGCAAATAACAAACCCAAGAACTGCACGGGCCACATTTTAAGAACCCCACTGCTTAGAGAAGATTCAATTTAAACCAACATTAAAGCATTTCCAAATATTTAAATTGTGGACTTCACAAGATGTCCTTTCTGCTACTTCCTCGTTAAAGCCACAGGGGAGAGTTGGGAGGGAATTAAGTGTTTTTTCTCTCTAATCTCCGATGTAGTTTTGGGACTCTCGCTGTGTCTTTAAACCGCAGTCAGAAGAGAGCAGCATAGCAAGAAAGCCACATCGAAACGAGCAGCCTGAACTGGTTGCTATGCCAAACATTCAGCTATCTCTCTATGGCTACGGAGGCACATAGCAGAGTTATGGGCCCTTGGTGAAGTAAAACTTCACTAAAACTAATATTGTAAGTAGAGTGAGAGAAATGTAATGTTATTCTATTTATTAAACACAGCAGATAATGTGGAACAAACCCATTTGTCTCTAAACTCTTATGACTCATTTAAATTTCAATAACTTAATAATTAAAGAAAGTGAATGTCTTTAATAAAAACCGGATGTCACATTTCACAGAGACCATGAAGGTAAAAAATGTTTCGACATGACCCAAATTCCAAATGTTGTTGTTATTCTAATCTATTTTAAAAACTAGGACAGACTTATATAAGTAGATATATATACTGTACATAGGATGGACAAAATAACTGAAACACTTGTCCAATAGCAATTCAATATCATACACCTGCAGCTGAATCTTATACCGTTTCATTTAAAGTTCTTAATTCACCTGATAATTTTTGAAGCCAAGACAAAAACACCACAAACTGTGTTTTTTTTTGTTGTTGTCATGGATTACATTACATTCATCTAATAAAGGGGTGTTTGGAAATTGCGTTTGAAATTTCAGCCAATTTTGCATCATCAAAACATACTTACAAGCAGTTAGTATATTTTTAAGTACTCTCCTTTAGAGTTACCTTCCTTTTTTTGCAGAGATGAATTTGATATATTAATGTCACTTTACCAGGGCTTTACCAGGTTAAAAGTGTCCATGTGAGTATAACTTTAATGCCTGTGATACAGGTTTAATAAATCTGCCTAGTGGGAATAAACCTTCAGTGGATTGACTAATGCAGTAACACCCTCTTGTGGCTCAGTAAGGTACCAAGCTGGAGGATGGTTTTATTGTAGGTGGATACAGAGAGCTGACTAACTGGGTGAATATGACAGTGTGTGTGTGTATGCAAATTCCGCTAGAGTGTTAGTCACCTAAATCAAATGTCTTACTTCTCTGTGGTACTGTATTGCCCTCGAGAAGATGGCCTTTGTCTGTTAGAAACTAGCATTTACTCGTGCTGCAGTGCCAGCATAAAAAAAACACCATGCCATGCTTCTCTCCAGTGCTAACTGGAAGCTGCCTCTTACTTCACTTCCTCTTTGTTATTCGGGCTATTAATTCTCTCTCGCTCTACCCGTCACGCTACAGATACCGCACATGTTAAATTACATAAGCTACGTGTTTTTAGCATTGTGTTTTCCTGGGTTGATAGGAGATGACAGTAAAATTATATTTGGAGAGCACCTCGTGTAAAATATGACAATTGTCATAACGAAGTGAGAGAGTGGACAAAACGCCGGACTAAAAACACTCCGATTTGATATGACATCAGTAATAAACTAACAATTACGCTGTAGATTCCTGGCTGCCATTGCAGTGACATGTTACTTTTATATAAGGAAAAGTGACTGTACACATTAAGGCACACAGTGTGACAGGTCGAGTTTCCTTAAAGATGCTTAACCCAATTGCCAGTTTTAAAAACTCGCACAAAAATCGTTACGTCATTTCAAACGTTTCCGAATAAAACCCACCATTTCTAACCGTCTTACCTGTTCGATATAGAGGGAGTTTTTTCTTCGTTCTCCATCTTTGAGAGCATTTCTTCCCTGCTAACGGCAGACATCGCTACTCTGTTGACAATCAGGTGTTGAGAGTAAAGTTAGCGCTGAGGCATCATGGGGCTTGTAGTGCCTATGGCATTTCCAACTCTGATGGCTACGCCAGCATCGGGCCTGAGATGGACTTCACACCCCAGAATGCAGCTGTTCAGTTTTTTCGACCTACTGCCAGCAGCATGTACAGTACCATAATCATACAGGGCCTTTCCCAAAGCTGGCAGTGTTCAACAGGCCACGTGTGAGATGAATTTAGATCTTTATATCTTATCATTTAATTGTTATTTTATTACATACATATGCATATTATTTCAATTTATTTTGTACGTGACACAGATGTACAAAATAAATATATGTCATGAAACTATTTCTATGACCATGTGGTGCAGTACACTCAAACAAAAGTCTGTAACAGCTAAACTATGACATTAAAAGTGTAAACATATTAACCTGGCTCTGTTTCAAATTGCAATGGTTTGTCTGAGTGATAGATAAAAGCCCGCAGTAACATGAGAAATACCTCTGACACACCTCTTAACACTTTGAAAAAAACTTTCTTTCACTATAAAAGTGGAATTACTAATTTATATAATTACATTTTAGCAATATGCCTTTTTCACTGCAGACATTTTGACTTCAGGAAAATGCCAGGTTTAGCTAATTCATGATGGCTCCTTTCCATTTACAGTACTGTGCAAAAGTTAAAGGCACTTCAGATGTTTAGTTTCTTATCCATCATTCTACACTATATGGGGGCACATCTGATCAGTCCCAAATTCATTGAGCAGCATGACAACGATCCCAAACATACAGTCAGAGTCATAAAGAGCTACCTTCAGCAACAAGAAGAACAAGGACTCCTGAAACGGATGGTCTGGCCCCCACAGAGCCCTGAAGTCAACATCATGGAATCATTCTTTGATTGCATGAAGAGACAGAAAATACTTAGCCTAAATCCACAGAAGAGCTGTGGTATGTTCTCCAAGATGCTTGGGACAACCTTCCTGCCAAGTACCTTGTGTGTACCTGTAGACTTCGCACACGTGTACAAATGTACCAAAGTGTACCAAATTAGTTAATTGTAAATAAAAACTATTAATGACAGGGTCTCGATCTGGTGGTCCTTCATCCACACGTTGATTGACCTAGCTGTATGGCATGGAGCATTGTCCTGCTGGAAAAAACAATCCTCAGAGTTGGAGAACATTGTCAGAGCAGAAGGAAGCAAGTTTTCTTCCAGGATAACCTTGTACGTTGCTTGATTCATGCGTCCTTCGCAAAGATGCATCTGCCCGAATCCAGCCTCGCTGAAGCATGCCCAGATCATCACTGATCCTCCACCAAATTTCACATTGGGTGTGAGACACTGGCTTGTAGGCCTAACCAGGTCACCGTCTAACCATTAGACGACTAGTTATTGGGCAAAGCTGAAAATTGGATTCATCAGATAAGATGACCTGACTCCAGTCCTCTATGGTCCACTCCTTTTGCAAACCTCAGCCTGGCTCTTCTTTGCTTCTCGTTGATGAGGGGCTTTCTTCTAGCTTTCCACGACCTGAGCTAGCCCCTAGAGGCCCGTTTCCAACCGTTCTCGCCGTGCACTTCACCCCAGCTGCCATTTGCCATTCTTTTTGTAGGTCACTTGATGTCATCCCACAGTTGCTGAGGGACATTTGAATGATTTGACGGTCATCCCGGTCAGTGGAGAGTCGTTTTAACCCTCTGCTGGTCTGTAGCTTTGTTGTCTCCAATGTCTGCTGCTTGACCTTGTTCTTATGATTGCCGTCTTAGAAATTTTAAGAATGAAAGCAATCTGAAGCTCACTGCCAGTAAAGCCAAAATTGAACCCTTCTTTTCCTCACTCAAAACATTTCTTTTGGCATGGTCAATAGTTGTTTTTTTGATTCCAATTACTTTTGAGGTACTACTAGCACTGTTTTTGCCATCCAGCTGGTCCTATTGCAAGAGGATAGTGATGACCACAGCAGTGGTTTTTATACTTTTCCTCGTTAAATAAGATTTGGTTCAGGCGATAACCAAATCAGTACCTCATTAAGTAGAATGAGGTGTGCTTGTGTTGGAATTCAACAGAGACTGGAATAGAATGGCTATCATACATGTGGAGATGCTGATTTCAGAAAAATTTGCAGTGGTCTCTTCGTTTTTTCCAGAGCTGTATGTATTAAAGACAACAGATATTCAGACTTAAAAGTTGACACAGTTGAAACAAGTTTAGTCAACAAACTTTTATTAATTAGTTGAGGGATACTAATGCACAGGTAATACAACAAGTTTGGGAGAAAAATTGTAACAGTTCAGACTCAAAGGAGGTGTTGATGCCTCCTACATTAGGTACTATACAGCTTAATTTCAGATATGGAAGTCTTTAATACATTTTTAGTCTCATTTCCCCTGTTACTCATATATCATAACCAGTTATGCGCTACAACATCATCTCTTAAAACTCTCAACAGTTTCATCACAATGGCTTCGACAACAGAGGTGGAAACCATTTCCTGCTTTTGAAGTAGGTAGCATACAAAATGAACCACTGTTGTCCAAATAAAAGGGCTCTCTAAGGGGATTTCTAGGGATTAACCTTGGTTTTGGAAATAACATTTCTGACAAAGGGAAGACGCTTGAGCCTGCTGTTTCCCCAGGTACAAAAGTCACACCACACACAGTCCAGGTAACTAGAAAGCTCCAACAACACTCCTATTTCAAGCCTATTTCATGGTATAGTAAGTGCACTAAATACAGAAACAAACACACATACATATGCCTTGTTGTCCCATATTGAATAGATAATAATAAAGGACTCTCTCAATGTGTTTGTCATTGTGTACTGAAAAAGCTCAATTTATGTGCATCATCAAAATGAATAAAATAACAGTGTATGCCGACACATAGGCCTACAATGTTCTTTGTGGTCTACAAATTTTTTCAACCTTTTTTTTTTTTTAAGATTTCATAATATGTAAAAAGCATTTTCAAAGCAAACAAATAAAAGTAGGGGAGTGAAAAAAGCCATACATTTTTGAAAAGACACATCAATATCAAAATATCAGCAAGCCAACAAAACCAGCTAAATATGGTGTATTGCTGTACTTTCTAAACATGTTGCAGTTAGCTCACACTGCGGGATAGATATGTGTTTTCCACATCATAGGAAGACAGATAGTAAAGGGTGTGATAAAATATAAAATACCCACTGTTAAAAGCAGTGCTAAACTATCATATTGCAACACCAAAGCTTGTCAGGTAAACACAGTCAATGTGACGTTATTAATGAAACGAGTAACAAGCAGCTGATGAACTGATTCTGTGCCACAGCATTAACACTCAACGAAAAGTGTTACCATTTCTGACATCCAGTCATTACAAAGGTGCTAACTGTTTAATACACACACACACGCACGCACGCACGCACACACACACACACACACACACACACACACACACACACACACACACACACACACACACACACACACACACACACACACACACACACACACACACACACAGAGACAAGGTCTGGGCAACTCATTTTGAAAAGGTCCGAGGACTAATCAGTGCTTGTTTTACTTATCCTCTCAGTCAGTTGAACCTGGATAGAAGAGAAAGGTCCATCCCGCTAACAGAGACAGACACATGCATATTCATCCCCACCTGAATAAACTCCACCAGTTGATTAATAATGGAGGAATTCAGCTCAAGTCTTTGCTTAACAATGTAAAAGGTCTCGGCATAGGGATGACACCACGTGGGACACAGATAAATTTCAAATTTGATGTTTCTTGAAAATGTTCAGCTGACATCAGTGCTTGAGTTAAATGATGACATTGACATTTGTTGGTGCAAAATTTAGAGGACTTGCCAGTAAAGAGAAAACGGCAGGATGGATTGATGGACTTAACAGAGTTGTATCAGGTCCTTAAGGTAGAGTGGCAAGTAATGCACCCTTATTATCTCACCAGAATATCCCCTCATCACAACTTTACCCAAAGCTATCAGATTGCTACCTACATAATACACACAAGAGAATATAAAATATATTTATGATCTTTCTTTTTTTAAGTAAGCAAGTCATTATTTTTATCGACATAGTCTGCAAATATAAATCAAATATTTATGGAGTTTTCATTTGCTCAAATTGTTAATATAACTGTGGATTCAAGTATCTACTTTAAACATGGTTAAGTGAAAATATTCTCTGATTGCACACATTTTAGATTTGAAAAGTAATTTAATAATATTGGATTACTTTTTTTTTTTTTTTTAAATCTGAAGCTAAACTAGCATTAAGTGGTAGAGCAGCCTTAATTCAACAAGACCAGTTATGGCTTTGAGTGGTGAGTCATAATTATACGGTCATGTTGGATTACAGATACTATATAGAATGAGTTAACCATGCTGCTCATTACCCATGTAAAGACAAATTTAGTTTTTCTCTAGTTTAATTTTTCATCAGAGTAACATACTCCCGCTCCTGTGCCTGAAAGCCACTAGGCTAAGTTGAATACTCCTGGAGTGCAAAAATACAAGAGGGGAGCGAGATGGGTTAAGAGTTAAAGTGCAAGGCAATAATTTTGAGCGTCCAGGAATTAATTCATATACATTATTATAGTGAATCTTCATTTGCAACTTTTCTGTTTAATAAAAGATTTTTTTCCTCAACCTCTCTATAAAAGATAGTATTTTTATTCTCTCCTTAGTTCCTTGATTCAAGCTAAAGCAGTAGCCAAAATATGGCCTTCTTTAACATGGTGTCACATCATTTGATTGTGCTGCAATGGTGCAACAAGCTACACAAAATTCATCCTTCTGACCAACATTTAGGTTTGTCAGTCCTATTTTAGACAGAATACTTCAAGTTTTTTGTTTAAAATCAATCAAACAATGCCATATTAAGTATTATTGTAACTAACTCATATCTTACAGATGGAAATCTTAAACAATCACTTTTGGTGGTAGTCTGCTTATCATCTTCAGTGTAAAAGAACTGTGGAAATAACCTTTTGACACATAATTATGGTTGTCAAAGCAGATACGTTTCATCGTCATGTGATGCAGATAAAATAAAAATAAATGTCACTGATGTGACACCCACATAGCTGTAGGAAAAACAGAGTGGAACATGATTACCAACTGACCAACATTTTAGCTTATATGACATTTGCTTACTTGAAACATGAAAAGTAAAAAACAATAAAAGTAAAACCAGAAAGAAATTTAAAAAATCAAGTTCAAAACGACATTGCACTACAGCACACACTGCAAAAATTCTGACTGCTCATGATCCAATTAGACGTGTCAGGCTTGAAAATGACAGATGGCATCATTGCTTTGAGTATATAGATATATAGATATAGATATTGTTTATGTACACAGTACAGTATATCTTTGAAAAATGTGAAAACACTAGCTATCATTAAATGACTTCACCATGCTAATAGAATATCCTTTTTAAAATCTCTCAAACACAACAAGAATCTCGTAGAGAGATTTACTCTCCATTTGTTTGGAATACTACCTCTGTTTAGAAAATGTTATCCATGTAGAAGTCAGGATTTTATCTTTGATTACTACTGACACCCCTGCTGTGAGTACAGAAACTGAAATGTGTGCCTTAAAAAGGAGACAAAAGTGGAATGGAGAAATAAAACACTACTGTTACATGAGTATTCTTTATAACAGTAACAGACACATTAACTCTGGGGTTTCAAAATCAAGATTGTGTCTTTCTTCTTAATGGCTGATTTAACTTTCTTCTCAGCGCCAAGTCCTTGTGGAGTTAGAAAGGTCTTTTAGCTTCCTGGCATTACATTTACAGTAAGCATCCTCTCTGGCTCCTGGGTCAACAAAAGCAGAGCTACTCTGACAATGACAACCTCTTGGGTTTGCTTCGTCTGGCAGTGGAGGGGATGGGCTGTCTGTTTTGGCCTGAATTAGCACTGTCCGTTGGGTCGGGGATCAGGGTCGGAGATTGTGTTGGGCCCAAGGACGGAGTCACGGCAGGGCTTGAATTTTGAGTTGTGGCAGGTGATTCAGTTTTTGTTTGAGGAGGCGCAACCACAGGGGGGCGCTCTTTGGGCTTGCGGCCCCTCTTCTTACCAGTGGTGGCACCGTTTCTCACCTCAGCTTTGATCCCATTGTTCTCTGGTGCTTTACTCTTGCTACTGGAGACCACTTGACTGGCTGCTGCACGAAACCAGTTCTAAGGCAATAAGACCCACTTTTAGTGATTACCTCAAGCTCTGAAGAAAGAACAGGAGCATTTACATGACCAGAACACCTCCATTTTTCCAGCTGTTATTGAAATTTACAGTGTAATGTCTCAGTGTACTCGTAAATTAAAGTGTAGATCAAATAAATAATATAGATTTTTTTTTAAAATCATGGAATCTAAAATCCTAAATTTAATCTAAATGTTTGACTCATTCAGCAGCCAAACACACTCGTGATGTTCTTTCACTAATGGAAATTAAACATTGTTTGGAAAGTGCCTCCTATCTCTGTCGAAGTTCCCGCAAATGTGTTGCAATTGCAGGTTGCTTTGATTTCACCTTCTGTTTAGTTCATCCCAGACCAGCTGGATGTGGTTTAAGTCTGGAGACTGCGCTGGTCTTCCATCATGTGAAGCCAAGGTCTGGTTCTTTTCTTCTAATATTTTGCTGTGGGATGAATCCCTGACCAACCAGTCTGTCTTCCGTTTTTACTTGCCCTTTCTCACCATTCTGATAGCAATACTTTCTTCACTACTTTCTATAGAACAGTATTGCCCTAATAATGCATCAGAGGGTGTAGTAACACAGTTTGTTCTAACACTGCCTTTGTACAGACAGAGTAAGTGATCAACAAAAGTTGTGGCACCTGTGGCTGTTTGCATCAACTTTCAAGGCTTCATTTACTTCCATTGCTGCAGGAAAGCTGTAAGTTAACCAATTTCTTTATCCCTAAAAAAAGGCCAGTTTTCTTTATAGTTTTTGGTGACCTAAACTTTTTTTTGTTTTTTACCTTGGGCAGTTTACTGCTGAACTTTGTACCATTTAAGGTTATTCCCTGGACTTAAACTACTTAAATTTCAATAAAAACTGGAAAAATGGGTGTGTTCTAAAACTTCTGACCAGTCGTATATGTAACCTTTCAAATGTAATTAGTAGAGCAAAACAACATGTCTGAATATAGTACTATGTAATGAAGTCCCAAAAGCCTTGGGCACAAGCTGTTATACAAAAAGTTGTTATTTTGTGGGAAGAAATTCAGTATATTGAACAAACAATTTATTGTGTTACACATACTGTATTTGAGCAGAGACAAAGATTACTACTCCAACAAGACCTATGGAAATGAACTCAACAAAGTTAATGACTTATTAGAAAAACATAGGCATCTTGTTTCTCCACAAGTTAACAGCTTGTTATCACAAGATAAATACGCCATCTTCTGTGACTCGGCGGGCTTTTACTGAATATTAACAGAAATGGAAATGCTGCCAATCGAGTGATACTAAATAACGCAGAAGTTTGTTTTGAGGATACCTGTGAAAATTTAGACTGTGACAGACCCACCTGTGAGTGTGTCTTGCTGATGTGGTACTTGACACCGCTCTCCGAACTAAACTCCTTCTGACAGATCAGACAGGTGTACTTCCCCAGTTCTCCACCTCCCTGCAACACATGCACACACGCACACACACACACAAACACACACAGTTATTCCGCTTGGTGAATGTGCAGTCATTATCATTAACAGCATAGCATGTCACTTGTTACACACCAGATCAGATCATTTTTTTAACGTTAGCAGCTATTTTTCAACATCATTTTGTTTTCAAATCAGGTTAGCAAGGTCTTATACGTCCTTTATGAGTCTTCTCAATAATTATTTTTTAGAAAATAGACATATTCTAATTCTTACACCTCCTTTTCTGTTTTTTATAGGATTTTATTTTCATTTTATCTCCAAAAATCATCATACTTCATTTCTGCGGGAATTCTGTGTGTGTGTGTTTTCTTATTTTTACTTTAGTGTCTACAGAGACAGGTGGTGCAGGTGGGTGTTTTTACCTGGCTGCAGTTGGCGAGGTGGGCTTTTAGTCCTGACACACTGGAATAGACTGCTTCACAGTTCTGAGACAAAAAAGAAATAAATAGCGAGTGAACAAACTCACCCAATCCATATTCCTGTGAAATCAGTAGCTTTAGTGCTATAGAGCGATTGCACAGTATTAAGACAAATCTCTGATTCAATGTTTTGTTTTAATTCAAATACGGAAATTTATTTTCTGTATATGGTGACACTTTAAGCCAGTTAATTTTCTTACTTCATTGGTGCAACAGATGAAGCCCTTCTCCTTGACTTGGTTCTTCCACGTCTCTAGTAGCTCTGGGCTGAAATTGGGGAGGCCAGGGCGGGTGTAGTTTAACTATACAAAAGAGAACATCTAGATTATTATTATTGTTCATGGTAGTTTCACTATTTACTGTGTGTGTAGAAAAAGACGAGTCTGGGAGACATGTTTATCTGCTGGTTTCACCTTTTACCCCTTGCACCTGGTGTTTTTGTGAAGCCTTTTCATGGAAAGGTTGGCTTTGATGCTTGTCAGTGTGTAATCCTTTTTGTTTTTCTGTATGTGTGAGTGTGTTGATAGTTTTTTTGATGTAAAAAGTCTTCTTGCAGTACACAGTGCTGATATATGCCTGTTCCTGTGCCTGTGTGTGAGTTGAGTATGGATCTGTTTCTGTCTATTCTGTTGGGGGCCTCATGTCTGCTAGGAATGCAGATCATGTGTGCATAATGTATCCATTTTCTGTCCTCACCCTCTTGCTGTCAGGCACCAGGTCATCCTTGATGCGGCGCTTGGTGCCCCAGTCTTTGGCCAGTTCATCCTCTGCTATCTCCTGCAGGTGGAACACTGCCACCTGAGCTGACCGGCGCCGCACTCTGCCACTGGGGGTCCGTTCAAAGTCCTCCCCCTGGCTCTCATTCTGCACTGATTTTTCTTTGTCTCGCTCCCTCTCCTTTTCTTTTTCCCTGTCTTTCTCCCTGACTTCCCTTTCTTTCTCCTTAGGCTGGCCGGATGGTGCTTTCTCCTGCCAGTCCATCTTCTCAGGCTGGCTTTGCTCCTTCTTGCCTCCTGATGGAGACTCCTCAGAGACCACCTGCAGGATCAGTGGGACACTTCTTTGAGTGGAAAATGTGGAAACTTTGGCTACTTACTCAAATACAGTATAATACGGCTATAAACAATGGAAAACAGCTGTCTCCTATATTAATTACTGTTTCCTTACCCCTACTGTTTTCTTACCCTCTCTTTGCCGGTGTTGTTGTTGGTGTCAGTTATATTGTCCTTGTTGTTGTTAGTGGTGGCTGCCATGGTGGTGGTGATGGTCGGGGAGTGTTCGGTACGCACATGGTAGTCTCTGCCAGCCTTGGAACGGTAGGTTTTTCCACATTGCTGGCACAGAAACACAGGCTTCTCATCGTCAGAAAACTCTCCTCCACAACGCTTCTGATGATACTGGTAGCCCATCAGACTGGAAAAGTGGGCTGAGCAGCCCTGTACGTGTGTGTGCGTGTGTGTGTTTGCACACAAAATGTTTATGTGATTGTGTGAGGCCAGTGACAGAAATGGGACAGAATTAAAAGAAACATTAAGGAGGAAACTGGGTAAGTGAAGCAAAGTGTAGGTTTAATGGAACAGTATTACTGCACTTGGTTAATATTTTGTGGTTCCTCTTAAAAGAGACAGAGACAACAGGAGAAGATTGCTCATTTTTCTGTGTGAAGACATGTCACTGTAGAGTTTCTATTTTTCGCAGCTCTTTCTCTTCCTCTCTCTCTGCCTTTTGCACTCTAGTGTGAGTAATGGGAAGCAGAGTGTTGATGTGGTTTTGGGCAACATGTCAAGAACAAGGCATAAAGGAAAACAGGAGGGAGAGAGGTAAAAGGTGGCAGACACAAAAAGACGAGCCTTAGGAAAAGGGAGAAACAAAATCGGAACTGGCATTTGAGGAGAGAGGAAAATGTGACATGAAAGACAGAATAGTTGGACAAATGGAAATGAAGGACACAGGAAAGCAAGAGTAGTAAAGACTGAGAGAAAGAAAAGGAGAAAGCGACAGTAGAAATAAGGAGTGCATACCTCACTAGGACACTTGATTCGTCCCATCTGTTTGAGAACCCGGCGCAGCCTTTCTCTCTCCTCATGCTCGTCGCCCGTCTGGCCTTCGCTTCCCGAGGGCTGAGGGGGAACAAACTCAGCGTTGCATAATTGTGTCCCACCACAATACCTCCTTCTCCCTCCTAACTTGAAGAAAATGGTGATGAAAATGTGTTTTTCATCTTGGGTGTTCACACTGTGCCAGGATCATTAAATGGTTTCATGGTGAGGCTTTTACTCAAGGCATGTTTATGACAACTGTCAAACTCATGTTTTCACTCGAGTGTTGGCTGGTGCCAAACCCCAGCCAAGACCAGAACAACAGATGGTGAGGCTGCCAGGGAGAAGAAAGAAGAGAAGTGCACGAGACCAGAGAGTCTGGCCTTAGGAATCCCAGTGGAGCGAATTTCATGTGATTCCTCATGTGTTGAGATGACTGAGATGCAATCCTAGCTTTCCGTAAAGGTAAGGAGGAAATGAGATACTGCCAGAGTACTTCACTAATTCAAGTAAATCACGCTCAAGCCTGCAGGCAAGAGAACAGACCCAAGCTCAGCCACTGATTTACACTGGCAGGGGAGGAGACCATGGAACAACATCAGCATGTATTCTTAATGCCTCTATCACAGAAAGAGTGAGAAAAAGAGCCAGCACGAGAGTCTGAGAATTTGGCAGCAGTATCAAAGCCGCAACAGTGACAGCAAGGTCAAACAGGGGGGCACAACAGTGGGTGACCCCGGTCCTTCTGTTAGCATGCTGGGTTTTCCCACACTGCCATGGGGCTAGGCCCTGTGACTGCACGGACACTTTCTACACAGTTTTCTTAGGAAGAAAAGAAATGAGAGTATGACACTGGTCAAACCAGCAAATGATAAAAGCCGTGAGTCTAGAGCACTATCACAGATGGCAACACACTAACACAGAATTAACACAATGATGGCTTTCAGCCTGTCTCAAAACTTTTAATTATCTAATCTGAAAACATGTTGCAAAAGTTTAGTAGTTTCCTGAGAAAGACTGAGCACTTTAGTTTTAACACACACATAGTGCCGTGTTTTTCTCTGCTGGACTGGAATGCTGCTAATAAGGTCAGGGCACAACAGCTCCAGACTGAAGACAAATGGCGGTATCAAACAGTTTAGCTTGGCCGACACAGATGGCACAGTCATCTATCATCACTATTAAACTGGCAAGAATTACACACCCAAAACCCTTCACACTCACGTTGTATTCATGCATGTGAACATATACAGTATCATATACGACTGGAAAATGTGCTCACAGAAAAAACACAAAACACACACGCAGTGTGTCACAAGGTTTGCTGCACGTAGATTCATTAATCTTTCATGATACTTTCTGAAACAGGCAGCGTTGAATTATTCAGCAAACTTCATAGCAGTACCATTGGTCTAATGCAGGAGAGTCATGATAACATCTTAATGAAGCTCTCTGCTGTCAGAGTTAAGACAGCTGCAGAAAGAAATGTGAGCATTTCAAGGACAAGAATACCGATCATCAGTTCAAATGTATCATTGGTTATAATCCCCAAGATCACATTTTTAGAGAGGGGCATAGCAGCTGACACTGAATATGCAACAGATACAATCTAGTATAGTTCATGGGAATTAAATTGATTTTTGACAATGTTTGGAGGCGCATCTATATGGGAAGATATCGAAATGCATCCCTAAATGAGCCCAGTGAAAACTGACACTAAAGTACACACAGTGGATTTCCGTACATGGAGTCACATGTGCAAGTCTGACCACTCCCTGAATAGGTGCAGTGCTTTAGACCCAGTTCAGTGGGTCAGTGTGACAGTGGTGAAACATTTGCTGTCTGAACACCCAAAGCATCCCCATCTGGATACTGACTACTGAGTAATGGATTGAGGGGCAAAGATCAATCAAAAAGAAGTCGCACAGTCAGCCTGCTTTTAAAGTTTATTGTTTGAAATTCTGAAGCAGGCTTTAGGAATTACAAGATCTGTTGTTGTACCTTGGTGCTGTGTTCAGCCATGGTGTGGTAGTTGAGGCCAGCCTTGGACCTGAACTGTTTGTGGCACTGCCGGCACTTCAGGGCATCCTGGAGCTGCAGAGGTTGAAAGCCAAACAGAGGATCAAATAACATTTCTATGAAAGGAAACCAACAAATAACCCACTCTTGCCTGCATTGGTCTTTATTGGATCTATCAATATAGCAATATTTCATATATAACCTAATAGAGCTTGTTATTAGTGCACAACTCTGGTCAACATAAAGGACAAAGGACATATCAAGAAACTTTGGGAACCAGAAAAAGCTAATTTAACACACGGTGTTCTTTTCCGTGGACTTCTCTCTTCGCCTCAGTATTGATTTGGAGACGGACGTGTTTTGATGGTGAGTGACCCAGTGGTAATGTGGTGATTCTCTCATTGCTTAATGGGAGGCTGTCACTTTAATGACACACGGGCCACTGGGTCACAGAACCATTAAAATGGCTGTAGGAACACTTCTCTCTGAGGGCCTGGATGCTACTGCACCATGAAAGCTGGCTTTTCCTCAGGAAAAGCTCAATAATAATGTAGTTGTATTAAGTTTTTCCATGCTACAACCCTACCTTGTTTATTACTATTAATGCAAACAAACCGGAGAAGTGTCCACTGCCCTTCCCCTTTATCCATTTCAACTGATATTAGCTTTCATATCAGAGCAGATGAGTAAAGGATATTACATGGTTTAGTTTACTGTACTGAGATCGTACCTTATGTTATTTCTACAGTCTACAATATCTTTACTGTAAAGGCTCCCCAGACTCTGCACAATGGGGACCTCTGGGGGAGGTATCTAATAACATTGAAGTCAAAGTTATAATCCAGTGTGGAGATTACAGCTCTGGGTTGATAGAACTTTATTTAACATTCAGACAGAAAGGTGTTTAATAACTATTTGTCAATATATAAACTGGTTTTGAGGCATTGTGCTGCCAAATGGGCTCCTGTAGACCTTCATCCAGATTAACACATCATGTATTGCATAGTGTCACATGTTAAAAGGATCCCGACTTAAACAAGAGCAGCACAGATCATCTTTTCAACTGAATTACATGATGGTATAATATCAAGCACATTCATATCTTATTCAAATTTTAAGCAGGCAGACTCCGCCAGAAGCAAATGCACTAAAATCCAGTTTGTACTGAGGCATTTGTCTTCGAATTATATTAATTTGTCTGATAGAACTTTTGGTTTCACGGCAAGCCATAGCAGAAGTTATGACAGCACACCCACCCAGCTCCAGTCTGATGGATGGCTGTATTGCCCACTGACCTTCTGGCAAATCTCCATGTGTTTCTTGAGACCATGGATTGTTTTCCTGGTGACGATGGAGCAGGTGGGACACACGACCTCACCTCGCTCTGAGATTGCTCGCTGCCATTGGGTGTCAGGCACAGCACCTTAGAAAAGTAAAGATATTACTCTGTCAGTTAGCCAATCAAGTATTACTGGTATTATGTCCATTCGGCATTACATTTCCCTTTGTGTACTTGTGTACATTCCCCATTTCCTTGTCTTACAGTAAAATTCTATGCTTGTATTAGCAAGTGATAATATGTAGTGAGTGAGTCACTTATGTAAAATAACCCCTGAGCAGATTATTCCCAAATCACAGAATAAATAGCATAAATCATCTACTATTGTCTTATTTTGAAATCATAACCAGTTGAATATATTGTTTATTATACCTGTTACTAGTCACCTACTCGAGAAATGGATTAATAGTTTCACAAATTCTTTCTTATTATTTATGTCATAAGATCAGCTGTTTTCAAGTTTTCTTGTTTCCAGTGCATCGAACAGGTATTACATGTCAGTTTGAATCGATACTTTCAAAAGCGCAATCCTCACCACAGACATCAGATTTTGTTCCTTGGCCCATCAGAATTTAGAATAGGGCAACAAACCTAAATACCTTTTTGGTTACTGACCAAATTATTTCCATAGCACCAAGTATTGAAACAGCCAGATAGCAGAGTTGGTGCTAGATGCTTTGTCAGATTCTCAGTCTTGTTAAATTATTCTTTGGACATATTTATTGATTAGTTGATTAGAAGAAAACAGATCAACAACAATTTTTAAGATCAATAAATAATTTAAGAGAATTATTGAGCAAAAATTCCAAACATTCATTGGTTCCAATTTTTCTCAAATGTGAGAATTTGCTGCTTTTCTCTGTCGGGATTTTGACTGTGCTCTGGGAAATTAGGGCATTTTTCATTATTTTGTGACATTTTATATTAAATGACTAATTGATTGATTAAATGAACAGACAATGAATAAATAATTGAGACATTATCAATAATTAAGATAATCATTAGTTGTAGCCCTATATCACTATTTTGTAATGCTTATGTATGTTATTTAGGCCTATGAGAAGTTCTTGGAAGGATGGATGATTGATTTGTAAGGCTGGACTTCTAATGAGGGAAAAATTGGAATTTTATAAAGAAAAAAAAAACAATACTCAGGTATCATGACTGCGATGGTATCACCAGTAACACTTTTGAATGCCAACAAGCATTCAAAATTTCTAAATTTCTATGGAAAAACTGATTCACTTAAAAAGTTGACAGAGGTGTTCACCAGAGCTTGTTGTGGCTGGGTCTTTCTTGGAGGACTGACTCTGAGCAGGTCTCCTCTGAGGGTCCTCACTGAACCCACTCCCCTCTGGTCGCTTCGCACGGCCTGCTTTAAGCTTCTCCTCCACCTTAGTCATACCTGCAACACACACACACGTGCACACAAGCACGCACACACACACACACACACACACACACACACACACACACACACACACACACACACACACACACACACACATACAAACACAGACACACACACACGCACACGTCATGGTAGTAATTAATACTCTCACTGAAAGTAAACTGAAAGAGAACAAGAGAGAGAAGTGAGCCCTGCAAACTGTGTGTGATAAGTGCTCATAAGTAGTTTACAACACTGTGCATACCGTATTAGTCACATTTTCTACATATGAATGAGACAGAAAGAGAGTGAGACTAGAAAAGCTGTGTGTATGTGATGTGTGCTTGCTGTGTGAGTGAATGATTCATTTAGCCGCATATAAAACCCCCCCTACAGTTGTCACATTAGCACTGTTAAAAGACCAATACCATTGATCAGTAGCAGTAGAGAGCGCTCACAATTACTCACATAGCCAATCACACGATGTAGTAAAGTTCTCTTGAATAAGCCCCAAATCCACAATCCCCATCCCCATCTTCCAGCAGTGCTACATTTGTCCTCCCAAGGTTTCCATTATTCAGTAAATAATCACTGGCTCCATGAGGCCTGCTGTATTGTCAGCAATCAGTGATGAATCGGCCAGCACAGCTCAATCTCTTCTTCATAATTTCTTTTATTCACTTATTAATATTACATCCCCATGAAATTACAACATAAAGTTGTTTGATTATTATGGGCAAGTTTTAATAAGAAAGCATGGTGAGAGAAATTTCACGATCTACCTTTCAATCCAAACGTTCCAGATATAGAAGGCTGCTCTCCAGTGAATTTCTTAGGTGTTTTCTGCTTCCGTCCTGGCTCAAGAGAAAAACAGAGCAAGGAACGGTCAAACACATATAGTGCGAGTGTAATGAAAACATTCAGTCTATCACAAAAGATATGCTGTAATCTTACTGTGCCTCATTCGCTCTGGGTCTTCGTCAGGGAAAGGAGGGGGAAGACTTCCCCCCTCGCTTTCACTGCCCCCCGCATCAGACGATGTGCTTTGGGACTGCGACTGCTGGGACTGAGGAAGGACTGGCTGGGAGTGGTGAATCTGCTGTGAAGGCTGGCTGTGGCTGTGCTGTTTCCTCTCACCCTTCTGGTGGGCCATCTCCCCATTCTGAGAGGGCGTGGACAACTCGTGGGTCTTTTTCACTTTGAAGAACACTGGAGAGGGGGGACTGTTCTCCATGGGCCTGAATTCACAGACCGAGGAAGGACAGTTTTGGGCAGTCAGCATTATGACGTTACTAACACCATTGTGTGGGTCAGTGTGGGTGGGAATTTGAGCTCTAAATCCCAGTCACCTTTTCTTGGTGATGGACTTGACAGGGGTCTTTTGAAGTTTAGGCTGCTCCTCCTTGGGTTCGGTAGTAACCCTGTCGGGGTGGTTCCACAGCTTGTGCTTCTGCAGGCGCACTTTTGTGGCGAACACTGCCTCACAGTAGGGACAGCCATGACTCAGCTTCTCGGCTACGGTGGCCTGATACAAACACAGACATGAGGAGGGGGGATTTAGAGTGAACTTCCTCCCCATGAAAAAAAAATGGCAGTTGATAGCTGTTTTTGGATGCCTTCAGTTGACTCCTTTAGATTCTTTAAACAGCCCGACTAATCGCTCATGTACAGTCAATAATTACTAAATATTTGGCCAGTGAGTAATATACATTCGCTAGAAGTTTAAACTTATTTCCCCACTCATATTTGCTGACTATTATCGTCCTTTATTTGAGGGTTTTTTGCCAATACTTTACAGTGATCCACTGTTAAAATCTACTCTGAAGCATAAGATAGAAGTAGCCGCATAGCAGGAAAGAGCAGAGGTTAGTGACTCACCCCCTGGCAGCGTTGATAGTGGTACTTGACGCCATAGATGCTGGGAAACTCTAACCAGCAGCCTGAACATGGACACTTAACCCTGGAGCGGCGCTTAAACTCTTCCTTCCATTGTACTATCATATTGGCCTGCTCAGGGGTGAGGAAGAGAGAGTTGAATACATGCAAGGGTTATCGCTATACTCTGCTGTATATAGTTCATATTCATGGGGAGCTGCCTACACTCTGCATGAACAATAAAGCCCACCTCAAGCCACTCAGTTCAAAGAGAGATACTCACAGGGATGCTTCTCAGTTCCTGAACTTCTGCTTTAGGACGACCTTTCCTCTTCCCCTCTGCCGGGTCATCACACACCGGACCTGGCAAAATGAGAGAGAAAACCATTTCTGAGTTTAGCACAGAGTACTGCCAGTGCTTCATATTCATAGAATAGAAAATATTTACGAGCAGTATCAGTAGAATCTCAAAGACTAGTTGCATTCGGACCTGCTTCTGTGTGTTCTAGATCTATCTTGATCTTAGCGCTTCTAGATATTTTCTTGATATTTCGTGGAGCTAAACAAATACCAAACTTCAGTAAAACACCTTTTCAAGCCTCCAAAAATGCCTGTTTATGGTATATATTCGAACTAATTATGGACATGAACACATATGACAAAAACAAAAACATACAGCTTTGCTCGTGGATTTGAATAGTGAGAAGTGTTAAGACGTTAGGTGTGACTGTTAGAAAAACAGAGGAGGAGGAGAGAGCGCATGTGGGAAAAAGTGTGTGTGTGTGAGAGAGAAGGCAAAGTGTGGGTAAAGGCCTTCTGTTCAGCTAAACAGATCAGCTATAAATCGCTACTGCCTGTGTGAACCTCTGACACAGCACACAGCAGACCGACCGCCTCAGCTCTCTCTCTGCTTTCTATTACTCCCTCCCTCCTTCTCTCATGCGGCTCCTTTCCTCTCTTCTCATCCCATTTCCAGCTTTCTCACTTCCCTTCCCTTTTCCCTCCCCACACCCCTCCCGATCTTTCTCCATGTGAACTTCAGAGGACAGGCAATGCACTGGCTCATTACTGCTCTCTTCTGTGCTACAATTAAAACTCTCCAATATCAGCCCTGCACTCTATTTCCTCTATACACTGCTACTTAAGAGAGACAGGTAAGACGTTGAGAGCCGAGGATGAGTGTATGCATGTGGAAAAGATGAGGAGGGGGGCGACGAAGGGAGTAGAGGTGAGTGGAGGATGTTGAGGGAGAGAGGAGGGAATTGCAGAGGCATATGACTTCTTCCTCTGTCCAAGCAGAATACCGAATGAGAGTGCTGCGGGTAGGACCTGAGGCTGTACTCAGCTCTTCAGAATGATATATCTTTACATGTGCTCTCAACTCCCCTGCACAGGTCTCGCAAAACTGGAAAGCGGCAGCAGAAACAAGGCAAGCAAGAGACACAGATGCTATTCAGTCATATTAGATCTAGGAAATATCAAAGGGAAACTACCTGAAGTAGAGAAGATAGTCCTTTGTTGTGAAGTGGAATGCAAACAGTGGTCTTGCACAGACTCTCTTGAATCTGTTTCACTTTCCCACACTGAGGAAGATGACATTGTGTCTGCCAACTGCTTTCTTCTCCTACAAACTCACTGACAAGCAGCGACAAGATGCACACATGCCTAGTGCAGCCCATTCGTGGCGGGTCCCAAAGTGGATCAGAGCACTCTGTGTGTCTATCAGGATTATAAAAATGGTTGGAGTATTTCTCATCAAATAAATGAACTGACTTCCTGCCATTTTCGCTCATAGAAAAACAGCTCATGTTGGCAAAAGAGTAGCCTTCGACCCAAAAAACATCTCTCTATGTCAGTGATGTTAATGTGTTCTCAATTCCCTCCGTGTTTTATTTCACAGTATCAACTTTCCTTTTTTCCCTCGTTTGTCGTCTTTTTGTTTCTCACTCACAAGCACAGACACAAACACAGGCTGACGGATTATATGTAATATTTTACTTCAGACTCACAATAATAAGGTAGAAACAAAAGAAGACAGGGCTGAATAAGATCGAATGAGAAGTATCACAGCATTGCTAGCTGTGCTTGGGAATAGTTCATGACACAAGGTGTAAACACACGTGTCAAAGCACGCACTCATACACACAAACAAGTACACAAAACCATTACCAGTGTGTGTGATCTGTTTGCATGGATATGAGTGTATTACTATTCTCCAGGCAACACAGCATTTCTCTGTTAGCTGTCTGGGTAGCAGCTGGAGAGGTGATGCAGTCGGCGCTGCAGCTTTTGTGCTGAGGAGGAAATTGAGCATGCATTCTAATTCCTGTCTTAGAAAATAAAGGTCTTGTAAAAGAAAGGCATAATTAATGAATTCTGCTCTTGGGAAAGATATGTTCCTGTTGCTATGGGAATACGCTCCACTTGTCTTAGTTACCACTATCAGAGGCCTCTTTCCAGCAAGCAGAACATAACATAGGCCCTAATACAGTAGGCTACAGTACAAACAGGTATGTACACACACAAGCCAAGGCAACACAGGTGCAGGTGCAAACTGTGTAAAATGTATACAACAGCACATTTGTCTTTCCTGGGGTGATTTGCAAACACAATAATGAGTGTTCAGTATCTTTTACTTTGTGTTGCTTGCTTTAATATGGGTAGCACGCTCTTGCTCTCAGACGTTCCAGCAATCACAACCATTGTCTTGGTATAAAACAAAGCATGCCCATTGTGTCAAATCTACACCCCGGTTCTCAGGCACAGGCCATGGGGATAAAACAGCTGTTCAACTAATGTCAGAGTATGACTCGCTCCCAGCTGTCTGCAACTTTGGCTCCACACTGGTTTACCCGGACAGAACAGAGAGGGGAAGAGAAGAGAAGGGAAGAGAAGAGAAGAGGCAGGGCCCAGGAGTACTGGCAGCTGCCTAATGATCTCAAATAACCTCTGAGTTCTCCTAGCTACGCTTGCAACTGCTCCCCCAGTGCAAGGGTGCACACATTACCCCCCCACACACACACACACACACACACACACACACACACACACACACACACACACACACACACACACACACACACACACAGAACAGTCATTTGTTTTCTTCGACAAACACTCACACAGAAGCCTTTGTCTGTGTCTGCACAGTAGGGTTTAGACATACTGTAGTTTAGAAAGACAGCACACACAAATACAAACATCGCTCACCACTAACACAATTCCATGGAAAGAAGAAATGGTATCACTACTTCCACAATCTCAAAAGACAATAGACGGGGACATTGATACACCTGGAAATGGTGCAAAGTAAACAACACTGACAGAGTGTAACTATCTCCTGTATATGTAAGCTATCCTGGTTTACAGTGTAAACAACCACTGGACTGTTTCCCTTTGTACTTTTTTTGATTTAAGGTTTATCCTCTGCTTATTTACTTTTACTTCTTCACAATATTCCCCTATGCCACACATTCTCTGTTTAGTGGCACGTCAGCACACACACAACTCCTACTACTTCCTATTATCCTAAATGTTGTTCTTCATCCTGAACTCTCATTTCCTCCCTTCTCTTAAACACACAGACACACACACAAACCTACAGTACAAACCTTCCCATCAAATACGCACCTCTCTTTGAAGACGTCCCCATAAATCCCTCCCAGTCAGGCCTGATTCCAGACAGTGAGTAAAAAGAATAGAGGTGGAGCAGATCTTGCTACCCAGACACTGACTAAGTGAATGAAAACCAGACTCTCTCAGTGAGTCCAGCTCTCACTCTGTCTTTTGTTTTTCCCTTTCTCTCTCACTCTCTTTCGGCCCTCCCTCTCTCGCTCTTTCTGTCTTTCTCTGTAACTGTATCTAAGCTAATCACTTACATACATACACTTGTTGACACACACATTTAAAAATGTTTCAACAATTTTTTCATCATATTTATTTAAATTTTTTGGGAAAATACAAAAAAATTATATCTTACATCATTACACCTCCTCTGATAATTATTAAAATCAAACACCCAAAAGGTGGAAATGTTAATCACTCTGCAGGTGCTACGGAGGGTTGCAAGTAAACACGGCTTTATTTTAGGAGGACTTTAGCAAAAACCGAATACAGCCAATGAGCACCCTAATCTGCTGGGATCATTGCGAAGAAGATGTGAGCTGCTTGCATCTCTTCAGTTGTGAGATAGATAATGACACAGTGTTTTAAACATTTGGGCTAGATATAACCGTCAACAGATTTCCGAGGTATGACGATGCCACCAATTTTATTTATCTATTTCCACATTTGAAGCCACCATGAGCAACTGAATGCATTGTGACAGTGTATTCTTTGATACTACCACTTGGACACCAAAGTTGTGAATTTAAAATTCTCTATATAGAGGCTTTAACAGTTCTATTTGTTGAGGACCTAATTTGTTCATAGTTCAATTTATTTCTAGGTTTGTACTACACTATGACTTACTGATAGACAGAATTGAATTGGGGGATCCTCTTGCTAAATAACTGGTAATTAGTGCCAAGTCTAAGAAGAGTGAGTGTCCTGAGCAAAAATAATATTCACTGCCCTCAGTGGTCTTAACTTCTGTAGAGGGATTCGCGTTGTGTAAGAGGCCAGGACTCACCACACAGACCTGTGTTGGGCTATCACTTTAGTGGCACCACTAAACCACACTTAAAGCAGCTAAATCAAAGAAAAGAGCCTGGGTTTGAGATTCCTGCTACATAATCTGGTGCCTCGCAGTACCTCAACAGCCTCTTCAGACCTGCATTGATTTTACAGCCTTCCACATCAGCTGCATGCTTCATATTATTGGAAACCTAATCTACTGCCTGATGCCCATTTGGCTCACAGCCAATAGTGTGTTTAGTGACATCCAATCACGACAGCTTCGGATGACTGGCCACATATGTGGCCGGTGAATTCCTGGGGGATGATGCTGACAGGTGAACTTACCGCAAAGCAAATAAAACACTTATAAATGTAAGAGTGACAGGACAGAGGATTAAAAAAAATGAAAAATATGCACAGATGACGGTGACTTTACAATCATTGCACTGAGGCATGTTGTGGTATATACACAGTGCATATACAGGCACCCGTGAAAAAAGGCATGTGTTTATGCAACAGCGCATACAGTACTGTATATGTGAGCCAGACAGACAGAGTCTGCTCCAGACTGTTTGCAGTGCCCTCCTTATGGACAGTGACTCACCAACTCAATCTCTCTCCTCTCCCATTTCCCTGTGCTTCTTCTCATCTGCCATCCTCAAGCCTGCCAAATAAAGGTGTGACAAAGATGACAAAGGACTCTCCGCAAAACGAGATGCAGCATCAGGCCGAGAAAAGCACCAGAATTCAATTTTATTCCAAAACAAACATTCTCTAATCTATAATTCGTTATCGATTTTATCTTTTGGTTTGTGACCAATTTGGGACACTCAAAGCACCAGCAGGCAAGAACTACAAAACATATTAAATATGGGACATGAGAAGAGTGAGGATGGGTAGTGGGGTTAATGGGCAGGAGTAGGGTGAAGAGGGTTGTGGGGATGGAGTTGAAGGTGGGAGGAATAGTGAGGCTGGAGGCCCATTAATTCACTGCTGCTGATAGTAATGCCAAATAAGTGAGAGAAGAGAGAAATGAAGAGTTTGAGAGAGGATGAATTGGAAAGGAATGACAGTTATGTATTGAGAACTGGACAACAAACAAGTTAGAGAAAGAGTGAGAAAGCAGTAGATAGAGAGGAAACGCAAGAGACTGCTGCTGAAGTAAATATGCAGGGTCAGCAGATGGTGACTGTGGGCCTGAAATGAAAGTCCTACAGTCTGAGTAGTGGACTGTCATTTGAGCAAACACATGCCACACACGCACACACACACACACACACACACACACACACACACACACACACACACACACACACACACACACACACACACACACACACACACACACACACAGACATGTAAACACAAACAAAGCGCACAAACCACCACGTTCAACATTCACACATAGCAGTGAGCATACAAACATATGCAGACTAATCACCCACACACTTACCCTCCAACCTTCCCCATACTAATAGAGACAGCATCAACTCTGGAGCACCCACCTCCCCTTAAACACGGCGTGATCAATGGACAGTGCATCCTGTTATCAGGTAGGGTACTGCACAACGCTCCATCAAAGACAGAGGATGGTCACAGTCACATGCACACACATACATACATAATTCCCAGACTCCACTCATTTAGGCTTGCATTAATCTTTGCAGTAACTGGCTTAATTTCAGGGCTTGCCCACAGCACTTGGCAGAGCAGCATTAGTTCCATCCAAATACTTTTACTTTAGGTTGTTTAACGGCTCAGAGTATAAGTGGAGAGAAAAATGACAAAACTACAGTTCAAATGAGATGTTAATATGAAAAAAATCTGTAAGCAAGAAGGACAGAAACAAAGAGAGAGCATGTCACCCTCAAGGACCACATCCTTTCCTGTGAGTTGTCTGGTGTGGCAAGATGACAGCTCAACCACAACACTCTAGGAAAGCACACAAACCCAATTTTCAGTCTTTGTTTCCATGTACAGCAGCATAGAAGGATTTCAGGAAACCACTAGTAGAAAAACAGTCCATCTAGACAGGATTTCTTCATAGTTACATCACGCAAAGTTTCTGACAGGATTTATCAATCACCATGAGAACTGATAATACAACAAGGCATAACGGAGCAAACTTTCCTTGGATGTGGAATGAAAAATGAAAAGCGACCAGTAGGATGAGGGCAGATAATGTGGTACCTGGTTATCTGAAGAGCACACTGTGTACAATAGGCCTAGACTAAGCATTGAAAAAACCTCCACAGGGAGCCTTAGATATTGATGCCTTTGTTTCCCAAAACCTTGGCTCACAGCCCCCCTTGGGATACACAAGCTAGTGCCAGGCTCATTATGATTAGCACTGTAGCATTTCTTCTCATCATTAGCTACAAAAAGCTCAAGCCAGTCACTGATGAGTACTAAGCCAGAAGGCCAAATTTGAAAAGATGGCTTGATCTATGGAAAGGTAATGTATTTTGTTGTAGACAGGGGTTGTGTTTTCCTGGAGGAACTACATAAAGACCAATCGCAGTCAATGAATAACTTCTTGCTTTAGCCTTAACCAAATCTGAGTAAATCATAACCCATATAAGTTATGGTATGGTGGTTTGGGAATACAAATTCCAATGTAATCAAGTGCCTTTTTGAAATGAAAATGTACAATTTCTCATGCATTTCTTACGCTCTGCTTTGTGTCTAAATTAATTCCTACTGTTACATTAGGTTATGCATGTTTTCCAGTAGTCTTGTGTTTCCCCTTAAGGCTGCTGGATGTTCTTAGAGAATCTTCAAACCATAATCACACATAACTAAGTCCACTGGCAATGTTACCAAGTAAGCCTCTCTAAAGGCTAGGGAAACCCCTGGTAATATTCCAGATAAGAGCAACTTTCCAGCCAAACAAGACAACTCTACAGCTACAACATAGTGGAATGTAGATTCTTATCTTGTGCAATCAAAATGCGCTGGAAGCTGTCCTTAAAACAGACTTAAAAAAACGGACTCCTTAGTAAAGGCTTGCAGTATCAAAAACACTGATATAATTACTGTACCAGTGTTTTTGAGAAGCTATTCTTCAATGACAGTCAAAGCAGATCGACTGAAGAAAGAGAAAATGAAATAGGAATGCAGAAAAAGTGGAGTCAAATTACCAGAAAAAGTCCCGTAAAAACCAGGACCAAGCCATCACCTGTGATAGCATTACTTGAACACACACACACACACACACAGTCACAATCACAATCATCAGCCTTACTCATTAACGAACCTAAGCCACGTGTGTTTCTCTCAATTCTAGCCTATAGTCTAAAAACAATCACATCAGAACCCACTACCCATTTTACACTGATTGATTTATATACAATCCTTGTTTATTGAGTTATAAAGTGTAAAAAGTCTATAAAACCTAAGATTCTGAGAGGCTACAGAGAAAACCTATCATTCGAATACACTGCCTTCTGCTACAATAAATTCTTTAAGAGCAGAAACAACACATCAACCAGGCGTCTCTATACAATGTGGAGTGGGAGAGCATACTGTAAGCCTGTGGTATACTGCTAACTATGATAGGATTAGGCAGAAAATCATGAACATAAAAAATAAGCTTACCGTTACTCTCCACAGCAAGCAAACACACACACACACAAATGTTCACGCACAGTGTGAACCTAGTATAGGGATGGTGCTCTGTGTGTCTGGGAAAGAGAGGCTATTTTGTAGCAACCAAAACAACTGGGTCATATTTGAGCAGGCCCGGTTTTCCAAGTCTGCCTGACTCTATTAACAAAGTCATGATGATCTGCTGGTTATTGGATTGAAACATAATTCCCTAGTCCGGCTCTCTCTTTCCAAAATCTTCCATCTCCATCCAGATGGCTTGGGGTTTCACTCATGTCAGTGCTTGGCAATACTTGTTTGTTTGGTTTTCTCACTGTAAGACAGTCTGAGGAAAAATGTTGTAGTTTCCAGGCCCTTCTGTGGTGAGACGGCTAGAATTACATTGAGGCAGGGGAACCATTGACTCTTAGTCAAATATAACCCATTCAAAAAAGCAGCAGGGACAGTTTTATGTATGTTGTGTTGATCAAATCCTTGAGAAACAACCCTGATGTTCTGAACAGGAAGCCTAGCATTACAAAACTCCAGCCAATGGGCAGTCAATGGAATATCAAGACAAATGTGCAAAAATACAATTGCAAACATTACCAATGTGCTAGTATGTCATGTTGTATGCAGGGAATAGCTATTCTTTACACTGTATCACCACATGGAATTCCTCCTGGAATCAGTCCAGGAGCAAACTTGGGTCACACAAAAAAAAAGCTCTCCTGGTTCACACATTTAAAACACTCTGTGAAGCAACACTGCATAGATTTAAAGTCACACACACTTTTCATTCAACAAAGTGCGGTGGCTCGTCACTCACTATGTTTGTTGTTGTTTTCAGGGCCCTGCGTGGTTCTGACAGGCTCCTGGTGATGTCCATGCTTGGGGGTCCGGCCCCTTGGCAGCCCTGATGAAGACAGCTTCCCATGCCTAGGGCCACTTGGGCTCTCCATGCCTGCAATGGTAGTTGAGGGGGTACAAGCACACAGGAGAGACAGATAGCTACATAGTTAGCTAGTCAATATTGGGATGCTTTCTACCCTCATGAAAACTTCTCGATTACATTTCAAAACATTATTAGCAATGTCCACTACATCAATAGCCTGCGATGATGCCGTCACCTTGTTCTACAATGCACTGTCTTCCTGTTGGCCATCGGTGCTATTGGACTGAGGATTATCTGAGTGGAGGCACACACATCGTACGCAGTGGTAATGGGGGTGTGACCTTCCATGTTTCATTTCAGAATCAATTCTCTCATTTACACACTAACTCCATGCTCTACACATTAGACAAAAGGTGAGTCAAAGAGAGGTTGGGGATAGAAAGCTCCTTTCCTGAGCAGCGCTGGTTTCTGTCTTTATTACGAAAACCAGTGATGCAACTCTTGATTGGGACAAATACTCAGCAGAAAAGTTTTTTTTTTTTTACTATAAGTGAGGGCTAATCCTCATTTGGTGATGGCTAGATAGGTTACACAGCATAGTCCACCAATCCATTATAAATTTCATCACCATCATCATCCATAGTAAGCCTACCGTATATGTCAGTTTTGGGCTTTCAGTGCTGAACCCTAATTCCCCGTTGGCATGGGACAGTCTAATGGATGATGGCTGACAATCGCTAATTATGTTAAGTGGGACTGATTATGATCCAACATGCTTTCTCTTAGCATACATTCATGTCATTCTCCTAATGAATTCCAACAGCACACAAAGGGTCACTCAGTGGGGGCCACTCAGTGTCCGTTTACACCACATGCTATTCACTGTACATTGAGTGATGACAGCTCATCTGTCACAGTGATAATATGCACACAGTTTGTTATAAGATATTAATAAATTTGACTTTAAATGGCCCAGCGAGCTCGCTGCAGAGTGCAAGTTGCAGGAAGACTCCACACACCGACACTTTGACACCTTCCTTTTCCTGTATGATGTGTCAGAGTGTGACGAGAAGGAGCATTTCGCTACTTAAAATAAACAGTTGTGAGAAAGATGAAGATACAGTGGGCTGGTCAGCTAATTAATCGCTGGTGGAAAAAAAAAATAGCTCACTTCAATTTCTTTTAAAGAAACAGAATGTTTGTAATGTTTACAGTGAGTTTCAACAGTGAGATCTATACATTTTGTGTACACAATGCATTTTTATTTCCTATGGTATAAATCTGGGCTTTCCTTCAACATTTTTGGTGGGATTTCACTTTTTAGGTTTGCTCTGACGTTTGAACACCATAACCCAGTATTTAAAAAAACAAAAAAAACATTGCAGCTGGTGTTTTCATAAAAGGGTAATTATACAAGTAAACGACAGCCCAGCACAGTAACTACATTACCATACATTTCGCCAGACACAACAAAACCTGGTGACACCCACTCACATCCCCTCACACGATCTGCTGACAAAACAACCTGGAAATAAGTATTTTAGCTCCGCACGTGGCACACTGCCATGCGGTGTGTGTGTGTCAACTACAACAAGGTTACGGAGTTTTTCTATTTGTGTGGTTGAGAAAAAAAGAGTGCTCCACTTTCTTCCTCCTGGTCGGCCACACCTACCTGAACTGTCGGGCAGTCACCCAGCGCTAGGGGCCGGGTGGCCCCGGGTCACCCACGTGAGGGAGGAGGGGGTCAGGAGACAGGCACCTAAGTGGGCGTTTTTCCACCAATGT
Organism: Xiphias gladius; assembly: GCF_016859285.1. Taxonomy (NCBI): domain Eukaryota; kingdom Metazoa; phylum Chordata; class Actinopteri; order Istiophoriformes; family Xiphiidae; genus Xiphias; species Xiphias gladius. The sequence continues at coordinate 18,246,137 of NC_053417.1, read as the reverse complement.
TATGTTACATGGCAATCACACCTGCTGTGCGTCAAGGACCGGTCAGACTGGGGTTGGGGGGCCAGAAACGAAGCGGACAGTCGTCACCGTCGTCCTGTCCCCCCACTCTGCAGACGACGACGAGGTGGAAGAAAAAAAAGAGCAGGGCAGGAGAAGAGAAATTACAATTTCGTCTGTACATGAAAAGAAATCCAGGATACTTTCACCTTATTCCCAGTTTCCAATTGCCTTGCCCCCCTCCTTTCCTGCATTAATATGTATACCACGAGGCACTCCTTCAACCTCTGTCTTCTCGTTAAACACTCCAGAAATATTAGAAATAGCCAGGAAAGATAGGTAGGTCCCAGGCTCCTTGAGGAAAAATATTAGAATACGGGATGGTTTATATAGGCAGTGAAGCAAAATGGCGACTTTATTACGAAGGAGGAGTAAAAAAAAAAAAAAAAAAAAAAATCCTTGCGCTGGCTGGAGCTAAAGGGAGGCACAAAAATATGTTTAGTGCAGTAATTTCGACGTCTGCGAGGCAGTTGGTTAGAGTAAAAGAAGACGAAGCGAAGGAAGAGCAGCAGAAACACCAAATCTCGGTCGGTTGTGGTACAGTCCTCGGTTCCTTACCTCGAGATTATTTCGGTTTTTTATACGGATATTATCTCGGCGGCCGTGTACAGTATTACAGTAATGTGTGTTGGGTCATGCGCGTATCCACTCCACCTTTGACAGTTGCAACTACAGTCTTGAGGCAACTTGCAAACTCTCGCGTTATTATTATCTATATCGAGCAGACTAATATTGGGGTTTCTGTCTAATAAACCCGCTGCAATGCCGGCTCGTGCGGCTCTTCCGACGTAACGGCGCTCGCTCCTGACGAAAAAGGGTCAGGGCTTGAATTCCTTAAATCAACCTTCGCCAAGCATTTTAGTCTAGTTGCTGCTAAATGCTCCCTCCGTGCGTCCTCTAGCCCATCGCGGCTTTACACACATCAGACACGGAAAATTATTATTGCCCCGTCTGCGGTGGGCTATTCTGGTTGTCATTGCCTTTTGCTGTAGGCCGGTGCTGTAGTCAGTCACTGCGAGTGGCTCTCTCCAAAAAAAAAAACACACAAAAAAAAAACACTGGAAACACTGGAATAACGAATATTTCTAAAACGTGCAAAATGCTCAGCACAACACCTGTGTGCAACGACTTACACGATACGGATAAAACCAGGCTTTTGTAATCATGCAAATCTTAAAAAAAAAATTTTTTAGGTCAATATTAAGACACAAGCTATCAATCCTGTGGATGTTAATGTCAGCCAGGCAGCACACAGGCCTACAGTCAATACACTATAGGATTTTTAATTGCTGTAGCTGAACGCTGGCTACGGGCTATGTGCACAGTCCTGGCATTTCCCCATTTAACTCAGCTAATAATAAATGTTTCACACTTGGTATGAGGCCACGTCTTTCTTGTATCACAGCTCACCGCGTGAATAATTCATGGCATCGCTTGCCACCTCACTCGGTTTCAGTAAAACAACAGAGGGGCTTTCTTATTCTTTGATTGGTGCCAGTCATCATGACCTAATATTTCCTATTAGTGGAAATCATCTGAAACCATGATGTAATGTGCTGTGTGTTTAAAAAACAGTTTTGAGCATTGCCAGTGGAGGGCAGGAGAGCCTCATTTTTCTACCCAGGTTTGCTGTGATGTATCAGCCCACAGCATCACTGGTGTTTAAATAAATTGAAATTTATTATATTAAGTATAAACATAAATGTAAATAATGTTTTTTTTAAAAGAAGAGGGAAATCAGAAGGTTCCCCTTCATTGAAACATCATGACGCCAAAAGCTGCACACATATGAGTACAAGGGTTTCTTTTTTATATTCATCTGCACAAAATTAACAGACAAGTTAAAATAAAAAAGATGAGAGAACAAAGCACTGATGAATTGGATTTATCATTAACTACTTAGACACAGTTCCTGGAAGTCAGAGTCATAAATTATTACAAACCCCTGTGCTATGTCTTAGTTTACTACTAAATAAAAGTGTGTCATGCCACGGATACTTATTTAATAACAATATTATATTATACCACAACAAGTTAATCCCTAATTTAATGTTTGCAGCTGAAGAGGTTTTGAGCGTCCAGTCAAGGTTTGTCTGCTTTAATGTTCCACCAGGGAGCAGTGCTGTTCTGTGATTTGCCCCAAAAGCAGTTCTTCAACTATATGGACACATGGGCCCCTGTAGCATCTTTGTCACTTTTAAATGTGTGGTTGCTATTCATGTCAGTGTCATGAGTGTTGGTACAAACACATCACTAGACTTGAGGGGACGCTCAGCTGGATCATGACACTCTGAGCCTGAGGGGTGCTTCTTCCCCCAGCTGACTTGACGGCTGCCATCCTCCTGCACCGTATGTCCAACTGATAAAGTTAAACCTGCTTTCTGCTTTCTTAAACTGCTGCTGATGAATGGTTCACGCAGGGCCCTGTTTGACCTGTGATTAATCCTTTTATCGTGGCTTCGATTTATGTTCCTACTCCTCCTGTGCTGAGTGAGCAAAAGGCTACTTAATGGTTTGTAAAACTGGCCAGGTGGAGTGGTCTGTGCCCTAAAAGTCTCCTGAAGAGTCCACCCAATAGCTGACTGTGTCATTTATCTGTAGACCTTTCCGATGAAAGTTGAGCGAGCACATATCCACTTTTTCATACTGATGTGCTTTGTAGTGGTATACTGAATATTAACACTTGGGTGCTGGCCAGACAAATTACAGTTTTCAGCGGTTTATGTCACTGAGCAACTCTACTGAAGCAGCTGCTAGAGGGCTTCTCAACAGTAGTTGATGAGAGAGGACAGAGTGTTTCTCATGCAGTCTCTGTGCTGTCAGAAGACTGGGATCCAGATGATCAAAGCCACAAGCAGATAATGATAAACAAGCTGGATGGAAAGGCTCAGCGATTGGGTTTTTTTTAGAGAGTAATGACGAAAGACAAGCTTTCAAAAATGAATCGCACATTTCCAAACGTCACAGAGAGAAATAAAAGACACTTAACAGTACCCAATTAACTGCATCAGCCAACCATCTGCTCCACAGATTTTTTTTTCTGCCAGAGTTGAGAAGGCCACTGTTCACTGAATCTGTTTGTCATACATGTGCCTTGTTATTAACAGGTGAGATGCTTCATGTCTCTCAGTAATTGGATCCCAGTGTGCAAGAGACAGAGAGCAGGTGCAAGTCTGAGACATACTCACAGTTGAGGAACATGTATATAAACATGCGCTATTTAAGGTAATAATGGATGAATAAATGAATGAATTAATGGATGAATTCAAAGAAGGAATGAAGGGGGAAAGTAAGAATGTGAGGAAGGAACAAACGAAGCAAGGAACAAACAGCAGAAGGAAGGTGGTAAAGCAGGAAAAACAAAAGAGAGAATGAGAAAGAGAAATAAGCATCCACAAGAGCTGTGCAGCAGTTCCTGGTTATGGCCGGAATTGGATATCTGGGAGCCCTTTGGGACCTGAGGAGAAGGCCACTGAGGTGAATGACTTTTGTACCACTTAAATCAAAGCAGCGGGGTCTCTGTGTGTGAACATGTTTGTGGTAGTGTAAACAGAGAAATACAAACGTGGGAAGAGTGATCTTATAGTGTTTCTGTATGCTCGCTGAATACACTGCAGTGGAAAACTTGAGTTCTAAAATTGTGAATTGTTTTTTCAATGTCTCCACTTCCAGTGTGTCAGACAAGCATGGGAATAACAAATGAACGATGTTGTGCCCAAGAGGGTATGGATGTCTTCATTAGTCTAAATTCAAGCATGTTCTGTAAACACTGGTTATACAAGTTAAACATTGGTTCCATTATTCAAAAGTTTTATTACACAAATTTTATCCCTTAGTGATTCAATGTAGTGATAAATGCATAAACTAAAGAAAGAACCCTGTTACATTTGTTTTGGGATAGCCTGATGCTTGATTTATTTTGGTCTCATATTTTCAAATCTCTAAACTAAACAAAATTTCTTTCCCCACAGAGTTTTGACTATTTTTGGACGCATGGAGGACCCTTAATCACTTCCCCGTCATATGGAATCAGCTTTGAGGATGGGAACGCTACTAGACTGGAAAATAACAGTACCATCTTGTTTCCAAAGATGGTTACAAGAACACAATTTCTGTCATACATTTTGAAAAACTTTGTTTTAGTTACTTGAAATGCTTGTCCACGTGGGAACCTCTTCTACAATATCATAAGACAAGATAAATGAGGGCTGACTTTTGGTGTTTTGATAACTGCCTAAAATTGAGCAGAGATTTAGAGATGACTTGGTTCTGCGGTCTTTTTTTTATTGGTCTTTTTTCGTTTTCTTCCTTTCTTTTTTTTTAATTTCTAATTTTGTTTTTCTTCCTTCTTGTAAGTGTAATTGGCTGCTTTGACATTACCTTTGTATCAGGTGTGTCCCTGTGTTCCGGTGTGCTGATCTGCCTATATAGTAACAACTCAACAATACAAACATTCATCTCAATTAGTTTATTCTAAAAAGACAGCTTTCATCATTTCCCACACCATATGTCTTCATATCTGTAGAACAAATAAATATTTTTTTTATTTTTCCTTTTTTTTGGATTTCAAACAGCTCATCAATCATCTGACAAAGTAAACCAAAAGTGTCTATATTTACAGTACATCATGTAATCCAAAAAATAATACAGTGTGTTTTATCCCTTTTAACAGTCCGTTACTTACATCACCCAAAGATTGCCTGTCAAAGGACAAATGGAAGGATGTTGGAAGGGTAAGTTTGTGTTTGTTGGAAGTTTATTTATGTATTTATTTATGTGACTTAAACATCATCATCATACATAGCTGTCTGCTGCTGTCTAGAGTGACATCAAAGGTGCTCAGTTCAGTCACACTGGGAATCTTGCATTTGGGTAGCTGTCATAGTCTCTTGATTTCCGAGCATTTGAAAACACAGTGTCACATCAGGGACGGAAACCGGGTAGAACACAACAGGGGCTTGTCCCCTCGCTTCCTATCTGTGTGTGAGAGATTACATACAGTATACTGTATAGCAAACACAACAGACAGAATCTATGAGCTTGGCAAATGCTACCACTGTAACAAGAACAAATGTACAGTAAATTTCCTTCAGCAGACACTAAAAGTGTGCATCCCAACTCTGTAAAAAAGTTTCCTTAATATTTATCCCAGACAGTGCTATCCCTTTTCACCTATTAGGACTTGATTTATTGCTTTATTAAGCATAGACAGTCAGTGATTACCACATTAACTCTGTGCCCTCTGGATCCATTGTATTAATAAAAGACTAAGGTACTGCTGCAATATACACAGATTAAATTGTATATTATTCTACAATGCTCATACTGTATATATATTTCTATATTTCTCGTTGACATACTGCAGATCAGTCACAATTCCAAAAATTGATTGTGGGAATGACATTCAGCTTAAAGTGTTATTGTTGAGCCTCCAAACCTACAATTCCAAAACTAAAGTCCTGAGAAGAAAATACACTGTGACCTGTGGCTGTGGAACTGATTATATTGGCATCCCTCGGCACTAATTCCTTCTGAACAGACTTGGTGTTGTAGTTTCAAAGGGGGGTGGAGATTGACTTTAATCCAGTGGCCAAATGGTGGCGCTGCATGTACGTAAATCTGTGCTTACAACATAATTCAAGCAATCGTCTACATGCGTCAGCCCCACTGGGTTCAGAGATTTAGGTGGTGTAAAACCATACCAAAGACTTATTTATGTAATGACCCTAACCAGAAGAGAGAGGAAAAACCGTGAATCCTGTTTGTGAAAATGTGAAGCTTATGTCAAAAATAAATCTGTGTGTTTACCGAGCTTCTGATGAAATTGCCCAAGGAGTCCAGTGAATGATGCAGGAAACCAAAAGGAGATTTGCCGTGATCAAGCATATACCAGTGACAGGCCTACATCATCACTAGGGTTGTGAATCTTACATCTTATCACTATGTTACAGTGGGTACCCCTGCCTTGAGTGGGGCTTTGTCTCTGTGTCAGTGTCTGTAAACCAGATTGGCTGTGTTGAATGAGAATCCTCCAGACTGGTTGGCATGTCGTCTATAGGCTTGTCCTCTCCCCTTTCACTCATTGATTCTCCGCTCACATATCTGAAGACAGCAGCTCTTCCGTGGCTCCTAGAGACGTATTGTGACAGGGGATGTCGGAAAGGGCTGCCAAATGGATCCAGAGTTGAGCTAAGAGAAGTTTCCAAAGGATGCTGCGGAGAGAGGGGAGACAAGGGAGGGGGGGTACGTAATTAGGATTCACATGGATAGAAAAAGGAGAGTTTAAAGTGCCGCATAGTTTGTTCTCACATCATGCCCCCTTATAACCTCAGTCCATGGTTAGGAACATATTCCTCTCTATTGGTCTATCTCTCTTAATGCATCATGAAGTTGTTTGTTCTCTGTGCTGAGCCTCTGTTGTCGTTAAAAACACACCAGTCTCATAAGAGCCTTTCCAAAGCTCATGTATTGGGCTCCTAACCCTCCTGAATCTGTACGAGCCACCTTACTCTACTGAATTATCAAGTAACCAGGGTGCGGCAGACCTCTCTCCATGTAACACGCTGCATTCAATCACAGAGCAACAACCTACAACAACCAATAATTTAGTATGAAAGTCTGGATGACTGAATAAGTTAGAGAATAATGGCAGTGCATGAAAATTACTGCATCACTAATGCACTAAAATAACGACAAACAAGCTCTGATTAATAAGGCGAGTAAAATAAAAAAAATAATACGTATTTCTATGTAAATATATATATTTATAATACTTTACAAAATTATGACATTAAGTAAATCAGCATGTAATGACAAGCCTTTTTTTCCTCAATGTCATTATCTGTTCTTCTCTCTCTTGAAACAACAGATGTGGCCAGGTGGTTTCCCTGACAACTAGCCAGTTCATTCCATCCTGAAACGACACCAAGTTTCAGTGGGAAGGCAGACCGCTGGCATTTCAGCTCCGAAGCCCTCCTCTTCCGATAGCCAAGGAAGACGCGCCACCTGTCTCTAGACACAGACAGATGTAATGTGGCACTGGAGTGAACCTGAACCATGAAATGATAGAGAGAGACAGAAGGATGGAGAGGCACTGATATGACTGGAGGCTTGTACAGACGCAGAGAGAACCACCTCTCTTATAGTAATCACTTTAAGCAAGCTTAGGTGCAGCAGAGGAGGAGAGGCGGATGGGAAGAGGGGGTTGAACCAGGCAAAATTTGTGTTGAAGCGAAATGACATGTTCCTCCTTTTGCTCTGTGTGTCATGCGCAGCGCTTCATTCATATTCTAATTCAGAGTCACAGTTCAGCTGGCAGGCACCACATGGAGCCCTGAGTAAAGCTTTTCAAGGATGGGCAACATCTCTGTAGAGCTTCGGAGCTGCAGGGTTACCAAGTCTTCCAGAGCAGCTAAAGTGTTGCTGACAAAAGATCTTGTTGCAGTCGGTTGGGGGTCAAGGGTCATTTTTGAGGTTCTTCACAACCTCATTTGCTTTTGGCTAATTACGTCTGAAATTCTGAAATGGCAACACAACAGCATAGATTGTCTTTGATTAAAATTTGATGTGTTGAGAAGGAAGGAGGTACCGACAGTTTATTATAAAGAAATAGAAAAACCAGAGGCTGAGCAGAAGGAGAACGAATCCCCCACTGGGCTCTGATCTGAATCCTCCCTCCCATAGCTTTCCAGATGCTACTACAACCCCTGAGAGAGCTATGGCTCTAGGCTGTGGAAGACTTCATCCTTACCTTTCACTGGCTGACTGCTAAAACACAGCCTAGTCTGCTGAAAATACATGAAATAATGTAGGTGAGGTGTCTAAAAAAATACAAACACAAGATTAAAAAAAAAAACACAAAGAAGCTATAGTTTTCCAAACCATGAAAGAGACAAACAGCAGACTGTGAAAACAGGAATGCAAAGCATAGCACTGAAGGTTGAAGTAGTGGATGGGTCTATGTATACAATCTATACATTTGCATTTAACTTTGAAGCTCTGATTTAAATTTCCACACTGTGTGAATTTTAACTACTTCAGCTGTTATTGACTTTAAAATTTAGATCCATGACCTGAAACTTTGCCCCAAGTTTGAAGTGATACTACAACATCGACAAATTTTTGAGCTTCCAACACTGGGCCCCTGAAGACTTGAAAGGTGGCTGTAAAAAGTTTGTAGATTTGTAGATTACAATGCATTCAGTATTCTGTATATAGAAACTTAAACTACTCGGGGTATTTAGACATGCTTTGGCAAAAATATGACAATTTGGAACACATGGCGTGCACATGTAGAGGACAGCAAGGTGAATAATGCTAGAGGAGCATATTTTTTAATCCTTTTTTCCCACCACGAAACTATCTGTAACTGTACCTGTTGGAACCCATTATCTGACATGAATTGAACCTGTCCACGGTTGCTATGCTCAGTGAAGGATGAAAAAGAGGATAAGAGTTTGATATTCAAAAGATTTTGGGTGGAGTATAACTTTAACTATTTCCGCAATCAATTTTGTTTTTTATGTACCTAAATTATACTCTTTGTTCATCATTTCATATAAGACCATGAACGTGTCATGTCCAATTTGTGATCATTACATTATCAACAGTTGTTGTACAACTTAATGTTCCACTGTAGTGTTAACAACAAATAATTTGTGTTTCAGAGTTTATGCTCAGTTCATAAAATGCTTGCTCGTACTCTGTTATCCCTCCGCTGTCTGCTGTCTTCAACTGAAATCTGATTCACATTTTTCTGAATCCAAAAGCATCAGATGCTGTGCTGTGTGTCGCATAAAAACATCAAATCCTGATTCCATTCATGTATGCGGTCGTAGTGGTAAAGAAGTAAAAAGCCAGTGATAAAAATCCAGCCGACACTGTTCACTCTCTTTTTTATCCCTGGTTTGGTCTCCACTGTTTCCTGAGGGAAATATCTGGCTCTTTAGCTCCTAAATGCTCCCCTATGTTTACGAGTGTTTTCTCTGAAACAAGCTGCCTGCTGCATCTGAAAACTAAACAGAAGGGAGCAGTGAGAATGAACCAGAACATTACAGTTGCAGCCTGAAAACCAAAACAATGACCAGGAAAGAGGCTAGAGAGCTCCACAGAGCTGAGTAGAACTATAAATTAGGGTGATAAATCTGCATGGGTTTGTCACTACAAGTGATCCTTCTCACAGATACAAGTATTCATGTGATCCATTGTGCGAGTGAAAACTTTGATTATAGCTAGTTTAAAACGTTGGTTAACATGGAGATCATCTTCATATAACAACATTTTCTCTGGACTCCATGAAACAAAAAAATATCAATCTCTTTCAGTCATAGACACAAGCTTTTTTCCTTTGTTATTGTGTGGAGAATGAGACTTTCAACAATACTTTGCAACAGAAGTAATGTGATTCCACGTCGAGTGTGAAATATAATTATGGATTTTTGAGCAACTGAGCCTGCCACAGACAGATTAGCATTGTGTGGAAAGTAGGGCCCGACAGCCAGGGAACAAAAGTGCTATCACACCAAGCTTTCTTTCACTATCCATGTCCCTTCATTAACCTCTTTGCTGGGCTCATTTCTTTATCGCTCTGATTTGTCGATTTCATCCCCTATACTTTTCTGTATCTGTTTAACATCTCACCCCCCGTCGCTGTTCTATCCTCCTCCTTACTGCATACTAGTCTTCCTTTTCTCCCCTCTCCATATTTACATCTTATTGTTTTTATCGTTTGTATTTTTAATTCTGTATCACAACTCTGTATTTTATGTTATATTTCAAAAGGAGTTGGAGACAAGGGAAAAATTACTGCTTGTCAAGGTTTAAGAAATCATAGAAGAGAGCATTTTATAATGCCGATGTGAATAATGTGAGAGTCTTATAAGGGCTGTGTTAAAGTGTGTTATTATGGCTCAGATCAGAGACAATCTCACATCAGATTAAAGCTTATCTGTATTTTCATCCTCTTTCCAAAAGTTATTGTGAGATCAATATTTAATTTTTGGTAAATCCATTAGAGATGAATCAGACCTGACAGGTGCTGTGACATAAGGCTCCAATAAATCACACCAGAACTGTAAATGTATTGGGAGAATCGTTCAGTGAGAGTAGCTGGAAGGGTGTGTGGAGCTCTGTGAGCAGAGACGAGCATGAGAGCAAATTCTAAGTGTGCATTGGCTACTGTGCGACAAGTCTGGCTCTTTCTTTCTCACCTCCGGCCCCCATCTTTCCATTTCACCATCACCCTGCTTTTCCACACACATCACCTCCAATTTGCCAGTCAAAAGATCAAATCCTTCCCTCCTACCTATATCAACATCTTTCATTTTTTTCTCTACCAAGAGCCACAGAGTGAAATGATCCACATCCACGCTAGTGGCTCTGTGAGGCTGTTCTCAGGCACAGCAGCGCTTTGAGCGAAGTACGAACACCAGCATCGTAACATGTGCATAAGGACAATGGTAACATACTGATGTTTCGCATGTATAATGTTTACCATGTTTACCATCTTAGTTTAGTGTGTTGGCATACTGACATTTTCTAATAACTGCTAAACACAAGTAACAGCTATTGGAAAACAACCCATTTAATAGTTGTCGAGATATTTCACTTAAACCCGCAAAGATTAACCTCACGGTGGTGCTACAGGAAATGTAAGGCGACTGCCAGGGTCGTTTTAAAAAAATTTCATACGAAATTTCTTGGCAATTTGGCATTTAATAGGTGTTGAGATATTTCACTAAAACCAAAAATGTCTTGAGTAAAAGTCAGGGGATCACCCAAGTCAACAGGGTCTGGGGACCACGAATGTCTGTACATTTCATGGCAAATCATCAAATTCTTGTTGACATATTTCAGTCTGGACAAACTGACTGATAGACATTGCCACGCCTAGACCCACGAGCCAGCCTGACTAAATCATCTGTACACTGCACGAGTTGTTTCGAGAAATGTGTTGCTGATGGTCTTCGCAGTTTTTTTTCTTCAAAAAGACCTTCTTCAGTTCAGTAGTTGGAAAGAAGACGTTTCCTACAAAATGTATTCACTGCTGCAGTTTAGCTGTATATAAACACTACATCTAGGAGACGGAGTTGTGACAGGACTGTCATTGTATGGTAAAGTGTTTTTTTCAAATGTTCCAGTCCACACATCGTCATGCTTCTCATTTCATTTTCAGCACTGACACATCCCATTATCACTACTTCAGACGCCAGGATGTCCTACCTTACTCACCTCTGAATTCCTCCAACCCTGTGAACCTCAGTTGTTTTATGAGGCCACCAAATTAGCTTGCCCTTATAGCTTAGTGTCAGAGTCTGCTGAACTGGCAAATTACATTTGCATTGCTCTTTCAATGGAAGTGTCCGAAAGCAATTTAATTCTTTCTCTTTACCAGTCAATTGCATTCCTTCTCTCTTTTTAATTCAGTTTAATTGAATTCAACATGCTTGACTAGCATGAATGTCATCAAAAACAGTTTTCCTACCATGTGTCTAAAAATAATATGCTAAAATGATAAGAGAGGAACTAATAAATTAGAACACAATAAAGTGAGTTTGGACGTCCTGGTGATCCATTGCTTTAAGGCACATTCCAAGGAACTGGTAGATCCCTGCTTTGAGTCTGGCCACAGTGTGTTTTGACACGTGTCATCCTCCTTTTTTTCCTTGCTTATTTTTCCTTTCACCCTCCTGTGACACTTATTCACTAATGGAAAATTTCCATAACTATTTTAAAAAGTCAACTCAAACGATTTTCAAAAGATTTTCAGTGTATCTCAAAGAAAGGTCCGGTTGATTCATGGTGAGCTGACTGAATTAGAATTAAGGAATTTTTTTTTTTAACATTCATTATAATTGGATAGCAGCCCGAGTCCGTTGTGTAGTCTTATGTGGGCGCTGCTCTTGTTCTTTCATTGCAGCTGAATGATCATGGGGATCACAGTTCAGGGTTCACATGGAAAATGCTTTGCTTAAACTACTTTAAGTGCTCTTGAGGTAATCTACGACTTCAGCTTATTGGTAACATTTTTAATTACATTTTAAGTCTGTATATATTGACCTCTTTCTGTCTCTCTCTTTGTGTCTCCCTCTCTCTCACACACACTTTCGTTTTATAGAGCTTTCACAAAATCTGTGCCGCTATACATAGCTGGTGTTGTGTCTACAAAAACGATGTCAGGTCTCAAAGATCAAAAGTTATCAAAGTTATTTATATATGATACTGTTTTTGTAAAGCACTTACCTCATAGCAGACTGTAGTGAGTAGAAATAAGCGGAAATAAAACACCAATAGCATCAGCAGCATGAATGATCAGAAAAGTGAGAGTGTGAATTTGTCAGATTGCAAAGATGACTTCATTTACTTATTTGATTGTAAATGGTGATTGTAAGAGCCCTTGCACCTCAGTTCATATGATCAGTTGATGGCAAAAACAAATTTGTTGCTTTGCCTGAACCAACATAATTATTCTGTTTTGGTCAGAAGCACTTATGTCAAGGGAGATTGCACCATTTAGAGCAAATGGTTATGCAGTTATTTTGATTTTTGCAGTAAAGGCACTGCTCTTCAGGATGCTCTGTTAATAAGAAGAGCAAAGAAACTTTTTTGCCTTTTGTTTGAGCACTGAATAACTAGCACACGGGAAACAACTAAAGCAAGCTGTAATTCCCCTTAAGTGCTGCAGAACTCCTCTTATTTGGGGAATGAGCTCAGCCAGGATGCTGCTGCTGAATATAGGTCATGATCTTGAAGATTATGGTGCCCAAAGGAAAACCTGAGAGAAATAGCTGGAAAGCGCTCAGGGCATTTGGCTCAGAATACAAAATCATGAAAAAGGAAAAACTAAGGCACTCCTCATCTACCAAAACATTAAATGTGCCTTTATTAATACCATTGAACAGTTTAAAAAAATAAAATGCAGTATTTATCCAGGTAGCTATAGGGAACATTTTGTTGCAAAACTGGAAGATTTTAAAAGTCTCCAGGGAACATCTGAAATCCAGTTCAATACAGAGAAACAAAATTGTGTGGAAGTTATACTTTGATGACTAAAAGCCATCAGTGAACACAGAAAACAACTTCCCACAACAATCACCAAAACAGCCACAATAGGGTTTCAAGAAGCAAGCCACAAGCTACTGAGTCCAGGTCGGCAGAGATTTACTGAGCCATTATTGATGGCTGGATAATAAAAGTGTTTACTGAAGCCATCATTCAGAGGCGGCACGACATACCACGAGCTCCCATCAATAAAGCCACGACCAGGCACAAGTAATTTCACTTGGATGTCCAACTCCACATATGTCACAACAGGCATGCATGGCCTCAGACCACCTCCTTCCAATTTAGCCAAAACCAGCTACTCTCCCCGGCTTGTCAGTTTCTTTATCTTTCCCTTCTCTTACACCAACATACGGAAAAAGACGATAACTCACGGGAATGCACAGAAACATGGTTACTTACACACACCATGTTGTTACTTACTTCTGCTAAGGAGCTGTAGGTTGCGGACCTCTTCTCTGACCTGCAGCTGGAGGACTTGTTGGAGGACCTCCTGCCGCAGCGTCTCCTGGACGATTCCCATCCTCTCTAGCTTCTCCCCATTCAAACGCAACAATGCCCGTCCTGCCAGGAGGAGGCATGGATGAGTTACGTTTCTCCATTAATTTAGAAAAATAGCCCTCTTTGCACAGCTTTAATATTATCTTATGAGCTAAGTAGTTTGATTTAATCCGTGAATCTTAATCATTAAACTCAACCAGATGGTATAATAATTGCTAACAATTTACTTAAAGTCCCTGTATTTAGCATTCATAACCACTCTATAAACATCTAATAGATGGTTTACAACACTCTATAATTTACTGTAGCTCTAAAGACATTTTTAGGTGTTTATTCATGTACAGTATTTGTCAACAATACATTTTCAGATAAAAGGCATATTTCATATAATTACAACTGTGCTTTACTATATTGCATTACTAAATACGTACATCTCCTTACAACTGCATTATAGTGTGTTACAAAACATTTATTAAATGTTCACATACTGCTTATAAATTCTAAATAGAGGAACTTAGAGTGAAGTGTTATCAAATAATGTATTAAAGGTTAATTTATCCACAGACAGTGTGAGTGTATCACATGTAATGTACATGAATACAAATAAAGACACAGTTGTGCCCTAGATAAGATTATATTTCTCGGTGAAATAATGCGTAATAAACAGATATCTCTACTAATTACTAATTCTGTCTGTAAGGGGCCAAGGCACAAACCCCAAAAATGTCTCCAGGTTCAGAACACATAACATATTCCTTCTGTGTTCATGTAGGTTGCCTCATGGTCTTTAAACATGTGCAAGACACGGGGAAATGAGACTTTTAATTTCCATTTGGTTTGAAGGTGAGGGCCTACATATTGCATACACTGAGAATGTGTCTGCAACAGTATAAGTGACATTTTCTGTACCAAGGGGATTGTTTTCTTTGCATCGACATGTTTTAGCTTGTAGATGCACTATCTAAATTACATCCAGGGGTAAGGTGTTATTTTCTGGTACCAATTGCAGCCAAGCAGTAAAGAGACTGCTATGGGGAGGATTACTCGGGCTGGCTGTTTTCTGTGGCTGAGTTTTACTACTGATTTTGAAAGTTAACCCTGGGGACACACGCATGTAACATACCATTACCCACACTAAACAGTTTTTACAACCAAGCCGCACTCACACAAACACAAAGGAAATATGAAAAACCTAGACATGCATCTGTGGTAATACACGCACAAACACACATACACACACACACAAATACACACACTCACACACACACACACACACACACACACACACACACACACACACACACACACACACACACACACACACACACACACACACACACACACACACACACACACACAGGTTAATATGGGCAGGGGAGCTATGTCCTTCATCAGTGCTGACAAAAAAGAAATCAATCATACCTGCAGCAGCTCCGTAAGATTCCCAAATCATAATTACACTCATTACTCATGCAGCTCACTCTCTGTATCATTCCATTCATCCCAATTCCCTTCCCTTGGTCAGTACAGCCTCTGAATCTCGGTCTTTCTCTTTATTTCTCTAGCTGTGCATTATGTCCCCTAAGTTATGTATGCATTTATGTACAGTATGTACTTCACACACATAGTAAGCAGTCTCTCTGTCTCTCTTTCTCTCTCTCTCTCGCACGCGCACACACACACACACACACACGCGCGCGCGCACTGAGTCATGTTTGTTCTCTTAATTATCTACAGCAGCTATTAAGCATGTTTGTGAGAACAGTGCAAATAGGGAAAGAGAAGAGATGAAAGAAAAGAACAGAAGAGAAGAAAAGAGAAGAGGACCAGAGAAAGGTAAATGAAAGGAGAACTGGAGTCCTTTGTCCTCTGTCTCTCTCTCTCTGAGCCCATGAAATATAAATATCCTTAATAGAGAGTCGGTAGTCATATTTTATAAGACAGGCTTTAGGTTGGAGAACAGACTTGTGCGTGTAATAGTCTGATAGACTGAGGAAGGTCTGTTGTGACCCTCGGTGGACCCAGGCTTGGGCTAAGTGCTTCTAAAAGCATGTGTAAAGAAAAACACTACACTAATTGATACAATTATACTACCACAATACTAAAACAAAAATGTTTCGGGTTTTGTTGCGTTATGAGCCTATAACAGTTCCATATTCCACTACTAGAACCCCTTTTTTCTCCATCGGTCTATGTGGATGGACTTCTTGAGAGTCTTCCCATGTTTTCAAGTGTGTGACTCAGTTGACTCATCTGTTGTGCGCTCTCACAGGTCAAACTGCAGCTCTGTCTGTTCCAATCTGCGTTTTCTTCTTTTATTTAACTACTCCAGCGTGCATAGAAATGTATGTACCCTCTGGAGGTAAAATACATTTGATTAAAGTATTGAATGTTTAGAAAATTAAGTATTGAATCCAGTCTCTCAGAGTGGTACTGAAGCAGGAGTGAATTTTTTCTTTTTTATCACGACAGCACTAGTCCGTACTTTGACCAGTTTCTTCTATCTACAGGGTTGAGGAAACTTTTTTTTTTGTTAACAAAGCTTTGGTGAAGTTGAGTGATTAATACTTTTTATGCAGCAGCCGGGCTACTGAACATTATATCAGGAAGAAGCAACATTACATCTAATCTCTGAGATATGATCTGCTCTAACTAGAACTAGACAAGCTAAATGAGGACAGAACAAGTCCTTGCCTTACAACCAGATGGGCTGGAACAATACACACAATAGCAACCTCTACTGTGGGCAAAGCTCCACTCCCTTGGAAACAAAGCCATGACAAACCAGTTAGCTTTCATAATGCTTAAATGGATATATGTATGTTTGTGTGTGTATTCACACATGGTACTGCAGACAGATTATTTATTTCTCTTCAGGGTCCAGGTGCTCTCTGTTTCTAGCACATTGAGAGGATCAGTCCATTGTGTGTGAGCACAACTACCTACGGGATACAACAATAATAATTTTCCATTTCTTTTGTGCGTAGTTACAATCTTTTTTTTTTTTTTTACATGAACAATTCTGTCTGCGTGTACACACTCATCAACCTATTCACCCCATCTCTCCTACAGCTCTCCAGTGTGTGTCTGCCCACAGCAGTGCCAGTACGTCTTAGAAAAGCCACTGCCCTTGGTCTGTCTGTCTGTGTGTGTGCGTGTGTGTGTGTGTGTGTGTGTATGTGTGTGTATACAAATGAGACAAAGCAGATGAATGGAACTCAAATCAATTCCCTTCAGACAGAATTAATACAGCTCCTAATAATTGCCTGAAGATAGGGAAAGTAGTGCTGTCAAAGGGAGAAAAGAGAAACAAAAACAAAAGCTGTTTCAATAGAGATCGCTTCTCTCAATCTGGCTTCAAAATAAACTCCTTATTAACAATGTCTGTGGGCAAATGGGAAGCAGTTCTGCCTTGGCTAGGGCAATAATGACTCTTAAAACAGTCTGAAAAGAAATGCAAGAGGGAAGAAGGTTAAGACTTCCTTACAAAAGCACAACCTTTAGATTAAATCTTTGATAGTGGACCAATTCAGTCCATGCTTTCCGAAAAAAGACTACATACTATATTACCTTTCTGTCAGCTTGTACATACAGTAGCATCAAGGTTGAGTGAGTAGCCCTCTAGGCACATTTACTATTTGACTCACTCAGTTTATTTCACTTTCAGTATATGGTCTATATACTATATGTTCTCTCTGCATCTCCCACCTGTCTGGCTTATGTGGCATATGCACCTGTTATAAAATTGTGACCTGCGTCAGGATTATTACCTTGATAAGGAAAACAGAATATTAATCCATGGTGTAAATTCATGCAGCCGCAGCTGGAATGTAATTTAGCCTATGAGACCAAATCTGTAAACGCAATCAGAATAGCTTGCAGTCATGAGAAAGTATCTGTACGTGAGCTAAGGATGGCATATGACAGTTTATTGACAGCTGAAGTCTTCGAACCTGCTGACCTCCTATATGTTTGCAATTTCTCCTCGCAGCGCAGACAGAATGTAGATAGCAATAACTAAATAAAGACAACAGGTGTGATGCAATTGTGCCTTTATTCAGAAAACTAATCTAGATACAGATCACATTATCAATACCAGGGGGTATTTATAAACAGGACTTCTTTCACTAAATCTCATACGTACCATGCCATCCCCCTTTATTACCAAGCTTTAAACTTTCACAATCAGCAAAATATTGAGTGTAATCCAAACCGTTGCCTATACTGTGTTGAAATTACTACCGCTGCGGTCTGCAACAATGGTGCAAGAAGTATGTAGATATCTGACTTGAAGCGACACTATGTAACTTCCGAAAGAAGAAATAGGACATTCATTCTTTAACAAATGAAAGGTTGAACTCATAAGCAATAAAACACATCCTTGTCCAATTCTGGACACTCAGAGGTTATTCTGCTACAGCCTTCCTTGGTCTGATATGACAGGCGGCTTATTGCAGCTAATGTTAGCAAACGTTTGATATATGCTACTTGCAGTGTATTTAGTGTTGTGCAGTGGTGTATCTTTATTGAGTCAGTTTGCTGATTTTACAATTTTTCACTTATGTTACTGGTACCCTACATTTTAGCATTTGCCATTATCCCGTAATTACCACTTCTGGTCACAGTGGTCGCTGTTTAGCTAAAGTTACATAGGAACATTTTCAGTAGAAGTAATAATACCACATTGTGAAAATATACCTTTACAAATAAAAGTCCAGCATTCAAAACATTCTATAAAGGTACTTATTAAGCTAAAAAAACTACTACACCTATGATATACTTTTAGGTAGTGTATTAAATAGTAATCAGTCATCATTAGTTATCATTTGTTTAGCATGCAAAAACTACATTTGCAAAATAACTAGTAACTACAGCTGTCAAATAAATTTAGTGAAGTACAACATATTTCTCTGAAATTTACTATAAACTTGCAAAAACTGGAATATTTAAATGAAGTACAAATAACTTTTAACTGTCAAAAATGAACAAAAGGTTTGTCACAAACCAAAAATATTTTCAGGTCTGCACCAACCTCAAACTTTTTTGTATCAAGCAAGTTCTGCAAGTGGATGAGAAAGTGACATGTTTTGATTCATGTCTGACGTTCATCAGGCTCACTTGTCAATAAGGAGAATAAGTCACTGTGTGCGATGAAAGGGGACTCATGGGAATTCATGTGATCAAAAGCTCCACATACATTACTGTCTGAGGAATCTGAATTATTATCACATTTCAGACTTTGACTGAGAGTCTATTTCCTGCTTTTGTGAAGCACCCTAATGAATCATCTAAATCTTGTCTATTACTATAAGTATTTGGAATAAAAGCAAACAGAACAATAAAAACAGCAATGACAAAATGAATAATGATAGATTGAATCTTTACGCACCAATTAAATGTTCGAGCAAGAGACACTGAAGAATCTGCAGTGACCTCCTCAGACAGTTTGTTTCAATGTAATGGTGCCCTTACTGAGAGACTGAGAGAATAACTCTATTTTACTATTACGTTTTGGTCACTGAACTGAGATGGTACAGACACAGAATCCATTTCTCAACTGCTGGTGCGATGCAACATCCTTCTATTTATGTAAAAGTCAGAAAATTTGTACAAAATTTACTGGTGTGATTCTTTGATACTGAGAATATGCATCAACAACAAAAACACAGATCCAACCCAACATTTGCACAAGAAAACACTGGAGCCAATAACCCAGGAAGGATCAAATCCAGCTGGACATCAGCAAGTGAATACGTAGAGATAATTGGATCTAAGCCTCTTTCTCTCTCCCTCTCTCTGTTTCAGAATACATACATAAAAATGATCAGATCAGAGCTGCTGTAACTGTGACAGTGGCAGCATTGTTAACCCTGAAGCCAGTGTGTACATATGAGTCTGCATGTGCCTGCCTGTGTGTGTATATGTGTGTACATGCAAATGTAAGTGAGTGGTGGCTAACCCTACGGCACAGAACAGCAATCTGTTCTCTGCGAGACACTAAAAAAGAAACTGTTCCACCGTTTGGTCTGTCAAGGCTGTAGATGTGCGCGAATAAATGTGTGTTTGGGTGCGCGTGGGTACACAGTTGTGTGCCCCTGCTCATGTGTTTGTATTGGTTTTGTGGTTTGTGTGTATGTGCACTTGCATGTGGGCTCTTTAATAAATAAATGCGTGTGTGTGTGTGTGTGTGTGAGTGAGAGAGGGTGTTGTTTGAACTTGAAACATGATAACCTACCATTTTTTCCGGAGCTTTCCCTGTCTTCTCCAAAAATAGGCAGCACTCCTTTCGTTACCTCACATGAATGCCTTTTAAATCTCCTTTGGAGAGATTTGGGTGTAAACCTGTTTCCAGTTGAAAAGGCTAAGCTGTGGAACCACAAACCTAAAAATAATACTTGTGTGAGATTTGGTAAGCCTTTTATGGCATTGCTTTGCAATGTCTTAGTCCAAAGGAGTATCATCGAGGTCAATGAACAAGGTCTTAGGATATTAAAGGATAGTTTTCAGAATTTTTGAAGCCTGTCTTAATATTGATATAGGTCTTGGTCACTATAACTTTTCCTACGTTCTCTCTGACTACACAGTAAGAAATAGGGGACAAAAAAAACAGCCCTCGCTCCATGCAAAAATGTACACCAAAGTCTGGCTGAGCCTCATATGAAACTTCAGAAGTCCCACAAAGCTTGATATCGTTCAAACTTCCTTCTTTTTGTTTCCCCAGATAGTAGCTCCCTGCTGAGCTGTGGTGGAGGGATATCTTCTAATAGTTGCGTGTGGGTTCTTTTTGCCGAAACTGGCTCGTTACTCCCGTGTTACAAACAGAGTGAATCAGAAATGCAGTACAGAAGTAGTCATGTCGGACTTTGAATTTGAGGAGGAATTCAAACTGTATGGCAAAGCATTCATGCATGGAAGATATCAATATTGTCAATATCTTGGGAGATATCTTTGCATACACATTTTGTTCAGCAAAGCTGAGGCAAATAATGTCAGTGTTATACTGTAGGTGAGCTTCAAATTCAATTCCGAGTTAACTCGGAGCACAATTTGAGAAGTATAAGCTGGTTAACAGCAACAAAAAAAAACTACTAGATAAATAGAAGGTATCCTTTAGGTAGTCCCATCAGCCTCAGCAAAATTTGGAATGCACTTTTGTATGGCTGTGCATTTTTTCCCCAATTACTTATAGCTTAGTTGCGTTCCGGGTAAAAAGCTTCAGGGCCAGTCTGGAGAGTAGGAATAGTTACAGTGACCAAGACCTATTTTTACATACATACGGGCATATCAATATTGTTTTAAGGCATATATTGTTGTACATGCACTTGTGTATATACACTCCTAGGTCATTTTTATATGTTTTGAACTATTAAGATTAAGCAGTAAAAAATGATGCTAGACAATGCCTTTGAGTGCATTCAGCTTCATGTGTTGTGGACTGTACCTGTGATGGCGTGATGAGAGAAGGCCTCTACATAGGTCAGGTAGTTGTGAGGACAGTGTTTCTTAAGCCACTTGCAGACGTCCTGCTGAGTCCACAGCACCACGGGTTTGGACAGACTGGACAGCGTAGGACTGGTGTGATACACAGTGAAGGCTTCACCTGGACGCAACTAAAACACACACAAGAAGCGGAGACCTTTATATTAACTGGTGTACTGTAGCATGTGTGTGTGTGCAGGTACATTACAGCAAAACAAAGCCGCTGAGTGTAGCTATATGTGTCTATTTCTGTTTTAATTTCCAGAGCTAGCATTGACGCAAGCTAGTATTTGCGTCATATACTAGCTTTTTTTATTTCAATTTTTCACACACTGGATTTTCTCATTAATGTGAAATAAGTTGTGATGATGCTTTCTGATGCCACAGTTTGCAGCAAAATCCCCTCTGGTAGTCTAGTAAATCACAAATATGTCGTTACCTTTTCCATGTAATAATTTGAAAAGGTCACTCTTTTCTCTCGTGTGAATCAACTGAAATTCACATAATGAGATTAAATGTAATCAAAACGTAACCCACTGTAGCAGTGAACATAAGGTTTAAAGGCTTGTAGGCTCAGAAGGAGAAACGCATGCTATGCTTTTGATTGAAAGAAGATCCCACTTTTTCAACTTCCATGGCGTCTCCAAATTTCCTCACACATTAAATGATTCTAAGTCTGTACTTCACACCTCTATCAACAACATATCTTGATGCAGTAATTATGTTCCATATATTATTTCTACCAGCATGGGTGCTGACGTTGTGTTGTATTGTGGCCGGTATGGTCTTTTTCTCGAGGTAATTTTCCCTGACAGCGGTACCTCCATCATACAGTCCGCACAGTATTAGTTGTATTCTGTCATCTTTATCTTTCAACTACATGGCTTTATTTCTGTCATTCTCAATTTCTCTTTCTCTCCTTCTACACACACATTCCTCTGGCCCCTGAAAGTTTTCAGACAGCAGCCCTTTTTTTGTGAGTTATGGCCATGTGCAGGGAATTAATATGGACATTAATTAAGTCACAACCAGTTCATATTTGCTGAAAACACAACCATCTCCTTGTCCACTCGGCTCTCTCACTCTTGTGTGACTTACTCTCATATCTAATCCATTCATTCTCGCTCGGACTGAGCCAAATCTACAACAAAGGACTTGGCAGATTTTCAACAGAAAAACACAGAACTGCCGCCAAACCTTCCACCCCATAACTGACTGCATTTAATGCGATTATGTATGCAGAAATGTCATACACACAAATGCATGATGCACGCACCCTTGTAGCTTCATATCCAACATTCTCCCTGCTGCTTTCTCGTTAACGACACAAAGACTAGCTCCCAGCACACCTCCACATCTCAGTATGTGATAGACACAGGTTCACAATTATTTACGTCTTTGCCAGCTGCTGTAATGAGATCTCCTCCTGTCAATTTAAGCACCAATCAGCCCTTTCAAATTCTGGCTGGTCCACTCACTAAGTGTGTTCTGCTTTGTAGAAGAGCCTTAATTGAAAACAACTCCATTTCTATGCCCCAGTGTGTTTGCTCGTTTCCTAATTACACACATACTTCTACCCCGACTCAATGGAGCGCTGAAAACATTTTAATAACCCAAATTTACTGCTCGCCCCCACCATTAATTGAGATTGAGCTGGGAGAGGTGTGGAAATGCTCTCTCTTGTGGATGATTGAGTGTGGACAATAGAGGGTAAAAATGTTCCCTCATCTTTGGATGGCCATAATGTTTGAATGCAGTGAAGCTGCAAGCCTGCTGAATCATCTTTACAATCCTCGTATTGACATAGTTCAATAAATACTGGAGTGAGTGGGGGCTGCAAATGCCTGGACAATTAAGTGTGGTAAATTTAACAAGAAAAATGGATCTTTGTCCAGATCAAATCAAAGGCAACACGACCTGCTGTTTGCTCTCTCAGTACCAAACACATAGGTCAAAAACTTTGACCTGGAGAACTGAGAGCCTTCACGGAAAACAAGAGGGATTTGATATTTGAGGGGATGGTGAGTTTGTTTTGAGCTGAGCACAAACTGCAAGACGAACAGACTGCAAGGAATAGTTCTTCATTTTGAGAAATACACTTACTTCTTTCTTGCCGAGAGTTAAATGAGAACATCGATTTTTACGTGTCGTCCAGAGATGACGCTTCTCAACTCATCAGGATACATCACTGTCCTATTTCCCAACACAGACATGCCTAAACTCTAAAGAAAAGCAGCGCTTTTATGATAATGACTACTACCGTGACTACTTCTTTTGTCTGCATGATGCGTTTGATGTATTCTTTGGACGTCAGTTGACACGTGTGCTGCCTATATGACAACGCTGATGTGTCGAGAGCGAGAGCAGATTTCCCTGCTGGCTCTACAGCCCATAACATTAGAACATAAATCAACACTATCACAGTTAGTGCAGTTAAGGATTCAGCAGGCAGATTCATAATAATCCAGGGACCTATTTTGTGTGAAAAAAAAACAAAATGTAATAAATGGGGTATATGTGGTCCCAACAAGATGACCCAACAATCAGTAATAACTTATCTTTAATAGTGTTATCTTTAAAAGGGCCATTGCATCATTACAGAAGAAATAAAATGTTCTTTGAATCTACTGAGGGATCATTTAGTACCCATAAAAATTCTTGGAAACAGATAAAAGTGTTTGTGTATAGAGTTGTAATTATAATGATGTAATATTTCATTGCTCACATTTGTTGAGATTTATTTAAAAGTACAGTATATGTCATAAACTCAATAAATGACATAGGAGACAAAGAAAGATGACAGATAGAGAGTGAACAAAGACATACAAAGAATGACGACGCACGGGGGGGCGGGGTACTCTTCGCGTGAGTAATGGCCTTCATCATCAAGAAGCCAGACAGGAGGGAAATGGAATGATAGGGCCCCATCATCCTGCCTTCCCTCTTCCTCCTCCCATGCTTCTCTCGTGCCTTTCTGTGATCATCCATCAGTGAGTATCTCCTCTGGCCTGCTCTCTATCGTCCCTGTTCACCTTTTACTACCTTCCCCACTCCTCCCAAGACCTACTTCTGTCCAGTGGGAGGAGCTCCCTCAATCATTACGTACAGGAGAGGAGGGGGAGAGATGGAGCTGAGGGGGGAGGAGAGTCATAGACAAAGTGGAAGCTGTATATAGAGCAGAAGTCTAATGAGAGAATGAGGAAGAGAAAGAGGGCGAAGGCGGGGAATATTTACTATACTGTATGCACTGATAGTGTAGTCAGCACCAAAATGGCTGCTACAGGGAGCCAAAGTGTGTTTAACTGATGATTTCTTTTAACCTTTATTTAAAATCAAAAGATGAACAGAAGCAAAACCTTTGATTATTAATGTTTGCATGGGGCTCTTATACGATACCTCCCATTTTTAATCATGTTGCAAATGAAAAAAACAAAAAGATTTATACTATTCTCCTGTCTCAATTGTAAATATGAAATAACAGCCAGGTGCTGGTTAGCTTAGCTAGTAAAAAGATAGACAGTATAAGGAAACAGACTCTGTCCGAAGGTAATAAAATCTGCCTCCCAGCACCCCTAAAGTTCACTAATTAACATGTTACAGTATATCTTGTTTGTTTAATGCATACAAAAAACAACATCACCGTGAGGCAACCCGCAGATGCTCCAGAATATGGTTGCGGCGGGGCCAAGAAATGCACTTAAGCCACCACTAAACCACAACCACAACCACAACTTGTCATTTTCACTTCTACAAAGATTAAGCAAACAAGATATAATGTGTTAATTAGTGAGCTTTAAAGGTGCTATATATTCAACAAGACTGAAGTTCTGTCTCTGTTATTCCCCGCCCTCTTGCTTCCTTTTCTCTTCCTACTCCACATACTCTGACTTTCTTCTCTACACTTTTCTATTGATCATTCTGTTTGTATCCTTGAACAGCTTATTTGTCCTTCCCTGCTTACTTTGTTCTATCATGTCTCCCGTCTGCTTGCTCCTCATAAATTTTACCCTCCGCCTAGCTGACACTCTCCCTCCTGCCTCCCTGTCGTCCCTTTCCCGTTTCCTCCCTTCGATCTTTCTTCTTCCCTGACTTCTGTGCACTGAGCTACTTTTTGTCCACTTAAGTGCTTGTGTTTCTGTGTGTGTGTGTGTGTGTGTGTGTGTGTGTGTGTGTGTGTGTGTGTGTGTGTGTGTGTGTGTGTGTGTGTGTGTGTGTGTGTGTGTGTGTGTGTGTGTGTGTTTTTTGCCCTGCCTCTCTGTGCAGCTGAATTGGGGATTAGCTGAAAGTCAGGGGAGCGTGGGGAATCCTTAAAATTCACTCTTTGTGACCGCTAAGGCCTCTCTTCCGATGCCTGCCTCTGTCTGCACATCCAGACCCTGCCTGAGATTGATCAATGATGCTATGCCAATTATCTTTAAAAATCTGAATGTGTGCGTGTGTATGCATGCATATTTGAGTGGGTGAATCTATGTTTTTTGTCTTGCATGTCATATACTGAAGCTCACACCTGCCTTTCCCGCTCTGTATCTTTTCTTGCTGTGACTTCCTCTCTCCACAGGATACAAAACTATCCTCCTCTATCTTCCTTGTATGCTCTGCGGTCTCACCTAACAACTCTCCCTTTCTATTTCCACATCTACTGTACCTATTTATCTCTTTCTCTGCTGAGAATCAGATCTTCAATCTCCAGTCTGTCTCTCTAATCACAAAGACCCTAACATATAATGACACACGATCTGTCATATCTCCTTTACACCTTAATTCCCCCACTCCTCTTATCCTTCATTCCTCTCGTCTAAATAACTATGAATCTTCCCCCTCTTCCCTGGTGGTTTCTATTGCATCATTTAGCACCCTTGTGTCTCCCACTGCTCAGTAGAGCCTTGTGAACATGTGTGTTTGAGTGTGTCACTGTGATTCTGAAAAATGTTGATGTGTGAGCCTTTGTGAATGTCTGCTTGACTGTTCCTGTGCATGTGGGTGTGTGTGAGTGTGCGAACTGTCAACTCCTTTTAGCTTCGTACAACTCTGCCTTTAGCTGTCCTCAGGACTCTGAGTGCGTAAATTTCTTACACTCATGTGTATGTGAGTGGGCTTTCAGTGGGTGGACAAAGGGCCAGATGGGATTTTCACAAAGGTCTCTATTTACCATGAGTCAAACATGTGTCTCGGAGAGAGCGACACATCACTGAGTGGCTGGACAAGGACAATACAGACTAAAACATTTTTCCTCACTGCCCAGCAGCTCTAGGTCTCTCTCTACTTTAAAACCACAGGACTCCACTTCATCTTCACTACACCAGCACAGCCACTGGCCACCAACTCGATACTTTAAAAAGAGTCTTCATACCTAGACAACAAAATACGTCATTTGTCATTGCCTTCTTGAAAAGAACCCACATCAGCATTTTCTGATCTAATGCCCCTATCAGCAGAATGACAACAAGATGGGATGTTTGTCTGCGCCTTTCAAAAATGACCCATATGACAAAAACCCATAGGAAGGTTGTGATCTGCCACCATTATGGGTAAAGTTTGGTTACGTTTAGGCAAATTAAAGTACTTGGTTAAGGTTACAGATGGTCCAGGTCACAGGAAACCAGTCTGTTGCAAGGAGGTGTGATGCAAACTGCTGCTTCTGGTGTCAAAGACGGACACTTTGTATGCACAACCACTCACATACCTCCTCATTCAAAGGTTTTCTGCAGGTATAAACACATCACACCACTTATGCCTCTCCTTCTAAGAGGGGATGATCATTATTTGCATGACAAGAGGTTATTTGTCAGAGAAACCTACATTTTTTTAAGGTGTCAGCTGGTGTCAGCTGTGAGAAGGTCAGCCACTGTGTTCTGTAATGAGGAGGGAAAAATAATCGTGGACTGGTCTTTCTCATTTGCCCACCCAGCCTAGCAAATTACTGAATAGTAGACTTACTTCCTGTAACAGGCTTGGTCCTGAAACAGAAAAAAAAGGCGCAGTGGTTGCTGTTACTTCCTAGATTGTGTCTCCGTTATTCCACCTATTCCCCATTCTCATCAAAAGGTTCACCCACAAGCTGTGCGTCAGACAGCAAAATGAGAGCGACCCACAAAACCCCTCCCTTCACCCCATCTGGCAACCCAAACAACAGCCAATTCAAGGATGGCACAGTAGGTGTTCCAACTACACAATGACTCATTATTTGGAGAAAATCCTATTAGCAGATAGGTCTGCATGCAGGTCCACCTGCAGCAATGAAACAACACAAATGAATATATAACCTCTGTTTTCACAACTCATTTAAGATGTCGCTGAGTCAAATAGTGGTACTGGGTGACATTATTTTGGCCTTTTCCAGTCCAACTTAACTTGTTCGAAGTGTAATATTCTACACGTTGTATCAGAATAATCAGCCTTTTGTGTCTTGTTTCAAGACACTCACTTTCATCTCCAAATTGTCCATTATACAGGAAATGTATTGAATTATTCATCCTTGTTGGTATATTTTTTCTATTATATTGTGAATGAAAATAAATATATACCTTCTTGCACTGTACTTTGAGAATGAGTACATCTGCATCCATTTATGTATACCTACTTTTGGTCAGTACTGCAAACACTTTGGTGTTGGGATCATCTTTGGTAATAACAGCCATGTTTGTGCATGTATGAACAACAATATACATCTAAGATTTCTGTATTCAAACCCCTCTCTCTCTATTTCTTGTCTCCCCCTTTGCATCAGCATATGTGTTTGTGTGTGTGTGTGTGTGTGTGTGTGTGTGTGTGTGTGTGCGCAGGATGGGAGTTTTTCATTGCAGTGCATAATGTGTTATATCAGCTTTATTAAACAGATAAGGAAGATTCCCCAAGTGTCACCTTATATATAGAAGCTGAGCTGTGTTTCACTTAACTGGCTCCCTCATTACAGTTGCTGTCTGCACAACCAGTGTAATGAAGAGTAATCTAATCATCACTCCTGAGAGAACTGGATACGCAAACACCAACCCGCACAACTCATACACACACACACACACACACACACACACACACACACACACACACATGCACGCCCATTAACACAAATGCTTAAAATTATAGATACATGAATGGACACTGAAAAATTTTGTGAACGCACAGACACACACACACACACACACACACACACACACACACACACACACACACACACACACACACACACACACACACACACACACACACAAACACCAGACAGAGCCGGACTGTTCTCCCATTTGTTGAATAATGCATAAAGAGGCTTGTTGCCTCAATGAAATGATAAGCCTTACTTCTCATGGTATAGAGGAGGTTTAATTATCCAGTCTCTGTGTAATCACATGGAAACAGCCTCCCACTCGTCTTTTATTAAGCCTTTTATAGCTGTTATAGCTGAGGGGGCAATCTTTTATGAATTATTGAAGAATCTTGCAGTGCATATGTACATCTTACAGCCTCACAGTAGCAAACTTTCTTAAAGGCAGTGGGGAGACGAAACAAATGACCTCCACTGGGCTATCTGCTCTCTTTAATGTGAGGAATAGGAGCCAGGAAGGCGGCTGTTGTGTCATATGCTGTTTTAGGTCAAACACAGGCAGAACGCCTTAAAATAGATTTTTTTTTCCCTCTTTGTTTTGCCTATCTCTGGTGCTGCACAGATGGGATTCCATTTTGCTCGAGAGTGACGTGTGGAAATAAATGATGCTCTGGCTGCTATGCTTACAATATACTGCTGATACATAGAGCCGGTAAGCAGACATTCCTCACCACCCAGTCAGCACTGAAGTGACTAATCCGCTGTTTATATCAGTCAGTTCTGTTAAAGCTGTTGCTGAGCTTTGGGGAAAAACATGCATCATTAGATTTTTAGACATACAGGACAAACTGTAAATTTCTCAGAATCTATTTTCTGTGCAGTCCGTGCTCCCTTGGACTCCACAAGCACTGTTACATCACAAGCCATGAAGTAGCAGTTCTCGTACCACTCCTCTGTTACAGAACCATTTTTTCTCTGGTGGTATCTACCACAGGCTCAGGTGAGACCAGCCAACATCATGTACACAATAAAACAATTATACTTTCTGTTACCATTGATATTTTACAGCTAGAGATGCAGCACTGATGTTCTCTCTTGTCTCTCTGATTGTAAGAGATTATGTGCCACATTGTATGTATGGCTTGTTCCCCACCCAAGTCGGGACAGCCTCACTGCACCAATCTTTCTCTCACATAGTTAGAGACACTGCTTTGAAAACTCTAGTTTTTACGAGCTACCTGTTAATTGAAACGGGACGATATTAAATTACGCCAAAGCTCCCCCTCGATCGAAATAATGTTTTTATAAAAAGTTCAGACTACTTCATTTTTTTCATTTCATTAAACCACTGTGTTGTCATTTAATAGAAAATTATACAAGTGAACCGTCATATTAACTGTAACTTATTACAGCATTAAATTTATGTTGTACTTGAAAGATATCGCACCTGCCTGGCAATAGTCTTTGTTATATCTTTCAATTCATACTTTTAAAAAGAAATGTGAACCTTTAATGATTCAGCTAGTACCCCATGATTAGATAGCATTTAGTAAGTGTCACCTTGCCTCAGTTTGCTAGATTTGTTTGTGTTATAGAAGGTCATATATCTTCATCATCTTCATCGTCATGTATCTTCATTTTGTGCTGTTTTGTCCCGAATGACAGAAAAACGTTTTGATTTCCTTGAATGTGTCTAACATGTTGATCTCAAATATAGTAAAGAACAAAATGCTAGAAGCAAAGGCTTGAATACGAAAAAAAAAAACAATTTCCATTCTTTGATTCATAGCCAAACATATCAATTCCACTGGCAAATTTTTGCCTTAAAATGACAAGAAAAAATAAAGGAGGCTTTCTTTTTCCAAGCTGCTGTGATTGCCAGGTGGCTTGAATTTAATTCTTTTGAAAAATCCAAATCAGTGACAGATTATGCGCAAACCCTTTCACTGCAGGTTGCTTCGCCAGTGAAACAAAGTATGAGTTGGGCCTCTGAACCTTTCCTCCAAACTGCTGCCTCTGATCCAGTTGCGCGGATGTCTTTATACCTGGATGCCCTCTGTGCCGGGCTGCTGCAGTAGTTTGACGGTGCGTGTGTGTGCTGTCTTCTGGCCGCGGCCGTCGTGCCAGGTCAGGTTGCTGCCTCCAGCGCGGCGGGGAAGCTGGTAGCTCAGCTCCTCAGCAGACACTGTGTGCTCCAGGGAGGCACGGCAAAAACTGAAGCTGGACGCCGCTGAGAAGAAAGAAAGGAAGAAGAAGAGGAGAGTAAAGCAAGGAGACATGCAGAGGGAGAAGAACGAAAAGTGATAAGCACTCACTCTGTATTGTCTTTGTTGAAGGGGTTTTTCCAACGCATTGTCTATGAACGGAGCATCAGGAACACCAATAAGCAACAAAATAAACGATCGATAATCCTCAAACAGTTTAACAGGCTGCATTCACTCCAGATTACACACTTTGTGTACTGACTGAGATACAAACAGATGGCTGTTTTGGTGATGGCGGTGGGCAGCAGTGCTAATCCACTCTGATCTCTAATTATGCTGAGTGCATATTCACAGAAGCAGTGCACGGTTTTTGGAATTGTGACTCTCTTGCTAGATTAGTCCTTGCTTATTTAAATCCTGCATCATGAGTATCTGACTTTTTTTTCTTCCCTCTCTGTCTCTATCCTTCTCCCCTTTCCTCACAGGACTGAGTGTTAGATGTGAGCAAGCAAAGCAGAAAATTTGTCAATGCAGGGTTAGAGTACAGTTCTGTACGAGCCAAATGGCATCTTCTGCAGTTCACAACAAGATGAACAGACTACTGTACTGTGGTTGGTCATCTGTGATTATGGATTTATTTAAAAGGGGACAAACACAGCCCTTACCTGGTATTTAGTAATGTGAATGATAAAAGAAAATATGACTGCACATCAGCCAGATGCAGCAGAGGGCAGGTCAAATGAGTGCACAAAAGAAAGTGAAACAGGCATAGGGACACTTACGTAACCTGGTTATTGTCCACTTTCTACAGTAACCTGATTTTTTAAACGACTACATAAGTAAGGTAAACGAGAAACCCATTCCTTTGGGGTTAAGAGAAACCTGATTACCACAGCTAGATTTGGGCCAGAGAAATTTGATATTTGGAATACAATGCTTAACCAGATTTCTAACCTTTGTGCATGTGAGTTCAGACAGCGAGAGTAGCACTGTGGTGGAGAAGGGATGAAAGGAAAGATCATAGCTCACTGTGGTACATCCCTATTGCCAAAATAATTCAAATCTCAAGTCCAACCAAAACTGAAACTGAAATAAATAAGTTACAGTTGCGCTCAAAGGCTCTTTCGCAGAGCTCTTCCAGTTCAAAAACAATCCGAAGCTGCAGCATGATTCCCTGCAAATAAACTTATAGAGTACTATCAGTGGTTCAAAAATACATTAGAGGAAATATCAGATTACCAAGCTGCAACTAAGCGATGGGTTACAGTGCATGTAAAGTATTCTACAATTTCTTACGTTAACTGGATTTCTCCCTGAAATCCCCGGTTTCCTGTGCATGTAAACGCAGTCAATGAGACAGATAGGATTTCTGATGATAGAGCTAAACGTGGAACAGGGCATAATAAATGTTGCATTCATTACTTTTTAATATGCAAAAAAAAAGTCTGTTCGACTGAACAACGTCAGCGTTCAACGTTCTTTGAGAAAAGCCTCATTTCATCCCCGACGAAAGACTCTTAATTTCATTTCCTCCCTCCTCCTTGAGGACCAGATTTTAAAAAAGATTAGATTAGATTAGATTAGATTCAACTTTGTTGTCATTGCACAGAGTACAAGCACTGAGACAACGAAATGCAGTTTAGCATCGAAACGGATGTGCAAAAAGCAGTGAAGCGCAGAGTCAAGTGCATATGTATAGAGATATATAAATAACAGCTTTTTCACAGCCCAAACGTCTGATCAAGTGAGCAACGGTGAATACAGAGTTGAGTAGAGCCATGATGGAGAAATAAAAAAGAGGGTGGAGATGGAAAAGACGAAAGGCCCGTTGGCAATCACTGATGCGTAACCCGTTCTGCCTCCCTCCCCTTGTATACCGCTTTGGTTGTTCTCTTGTCTGGGGCTTCGCTCCTGCTTTCCTCATATCTATATTGCTGTTCTGTATCTTCTTATGCACTAGCATCCTTCTTGTTTCCCCTCTTTTCTCTCTCTTTTTCAGCGTTTCTCTGTCTCTTTCTGGTTGCCGGGTCTGCGGGGTCGTCAGGATAAACCAGGCCCAACCCTGATGTAATTACTGCCAGTCAAACTGAGGGGGAGGAGACAGGAGGAAAAACGTGGGAAGCTCAGCGCCTTGCAGTCCTAAAGACCTGCCAATCTCGCAGAAAGACAAAGCCCAAAAGCAAGGGCAAGGTAGACAAGAAAGAGAGAGGGAGAGTGGTGCTGTAAATTAGCTCTTGATCCGTGCAAACTGACAGTAAACTGATCAAACTGTATCGAGGTAAAAGAACTCAGGGATGAGGCGAGGAGACACATTAATAGACCACGAAGCAACTTCATTTCACAAGCTGTTAAAGACAGAGCTTTCCAGTTATTAGACAGAGATCATCCAACACTTTACAGACATCACTTTTAAAATGAAGAAGTGTAGTATCATGACGTCAAGGTTCACTGAAATCTCAATCTCTGCCACCTCGCCAGACCTCGCCACCTCCAGCAGTCATAAAACAAAGACAAAATGCTCATTCTGCAAGCTTTAATGGACTTGGTCAGCTTGACCTCCTGGCACAGGATACGACTCGGAATTTAGAATCAGCCAAAAGCGATTAAATAGCCATACCGTCTTACTGACTTCTTTTTTGAAATAACATTGCAACATATGCCTCTGCTAGCTGCTTTAAGGAAGACAAGCTTAAAGAAAATGCAAATGCAGTATATCGTAATAAGACTGAACAAAAAGATTTAGCTGTGAATTTCGGTGTAGTAAATCTCACTGTCCTTTCATAGATCTTTGTGATCTGGGGTGATTACCATCCTTACCATTCAGCAGAAGGGGTTATCTGTCACCTTCCTCGTCTGTCTCAACATGCATTTGATCAGCCTGGACAACTGCCAAATCTCCTGTGTCCTATTTATCACTAACTGGTGTTGTATTATCTCTTGCTGTCCTTGCCCGTGACTTTTATCACCTCCAGTCGAGGGAGGGAAGAGAAGACAAAGAATGATAGAGGGTAGATGGAGGCAGGCAGGATGAAAAGCGAAAAAGCATGATATGTATCTCTGACTTACAGTCAGTGAATGAAAGGGAAATAACATTCCCAGAGATTGAGTGCATTTTTAAAAGCTCAGGAATCTGTAACTTCAGATTCACGTAAAGAGTAAAAAAAGGTAGAAGGAAACAGAGAGAACTTTTGGTGGTAGAAGTGCCAAAACCAAGGGCAAAGTGTCAGACAGGTGTGTGTGAGTGTGTGTGCGCGCGTGTGTACAGAGGGTAGGTAGGTCAATACGACTCAGCCCAGTGAAGTGTAACCTCTGTATATCTGCTGTGAAGAGTGGCTGCTAAATCTCAGAGGTATTCCCTTCTGAAAAGGTAATTAAGCTGTTAGGTATGGCACCCTGGAAGGTCGTTCCAAGCCAAATCCCACGGTAGATTAATATGGCACCACTGGACATTACTCATTTGATTCTAAAAGAGAGCATCTAAATTAGTCAGTATGGACTATTTTGCTGTGTAGGCTTTTTGTAGAAGTTTGATCTTTTCATAACCTTGGCCTCAACTTCAGGGCTGTGTGCGCGTGTGTTCGCCTCATCCTCTCACGAGGAAAGTGGTCTGACTAATCCACCTTCAGGCATGGGAGAGGGTGCCATGGTTTGTTTCATTGGCATGTTATTGGGATCAACTCAAAGATAAAAAAATCTATTTGCAGTGCAGGTTTCATATGAAAAAGGAAAGAAAAAAATCAGTCATTCGCATTCCCCATGCAAGAGGGTGAAACTTCATCATGCAGATTTCATGCCTCTGTAATATACCTTAAACTTGGAGTCCAAATATAGCATCAAACAGACCAATGCTGCCAGCTCCACCGATACATCTACTGGTGATCCAGATTTGTTGGTCCTATAGTATGTTTGGGGTAGAGCGAAAGACTATTTACAACTTTTCTACTCCACCAGACCCGGTCTTAACCTCAGGAATGAGCCATGAAATTACTCAATTTTGAAAGAGCAGGGGGGAAAAGAAGAATCTGGTTGCAGCTTTAAAAATAAATATAAAACCCAGGACCCCAGGAGTTTTTCCCATGATGCTTTGCAGTCTATTATCCACTCTGACATGAGACATTGATGCAGAGGCTGGGGCTGAGGTTTACCTTTCACAAACTATCAGTGTCACAGGATCACGCAGATAGGGAAATGGAAGTAAACAATGGACATCCACAGTGCAGGCTGATTGAAGATAACAACACACCAACTCTCATCAGGACACAGACGAGGGAAATGCCACCTAAATCTCTGCGTATGATCGTGTGTGTTAGTGAATGCCGGCATGCTCATGCATACGTGAATGTGATTCACAATGCCAGCACGAGGGCTCGCATGTCCACACATCTGTACAATCCCTGTCTGCTTTCGTTTAGGCTAGTGAATACAGCTGCAAAGAGTCTGTATATACAAGCCGTGTGGACGGAAGCTGAATTCTGGATTCAAACTGCAGGGCAATTATTGCTCACGACGCACAGTGTAGCCCTGAAAACAGGTGGAGTCGGCATTTCTCTCAAAATTCTGATTGTAGAAGTCCAACTGCACCCTGAACGCACAGAGCAGAGAACAACAAAGGCTGGCGTGAGAAATTCCAGGCCGACCTTGGCTTCTTCTCTTTAGGCAGAGCAAAAAAAATTAAATAAATAAAAAAATGGAAGGTCCAGCACTGAGGACAGGATGACTTTTATTCTCTTACTCTCCACTCTGGTCCCCACAGCACTTCCACAGAGACAGACAGAACTATTGATTAGCCATCACCGTGTCAGAGAACGTACAATTACAGATCACTTTAGATAAAACACACACACACACACACACACACACACACAGACAGGCACGCACACAGACACAGTTCACCTAACT
The DNA here is from genome assembly GCF_016859285.1 of Xiphias gladius. Classification (NCBI taxonomy): domain Eukaryota; kingdom Metazoa; phylum Chordata; class Actinopteri; order Istiophoriformes; family Xiphiidae; genus Xiphias; species Xiphias gladius. The sequence continues at coordinate 18,210,902 of NC_053417.1, read as the reverse complement.
CTTCCACCCGAGGCCACTGGTTGTCATATCCACTCCTGCTCAAAGGAACTCACTACATGTTTCACTCAAAAGGAGGAAGAAGAAGAATGACACAGAGGAAGAGATCGGACACAGAGGTCTGACATGGCCATGCCCTCTTAAGAGGATGAAGGGATGAAGCCCAGGGTAAATGTAGGAACAGAGAGATGGAGAAATTATTAAGATGACGAGTCACAAAAGGGAGAATAGCTGAAAAATTATGCTTCAGAGTATAACATTAATATTAATTGCAGGAAATGAAGGAGGAGAAAGAGCGACTACAATACTGAGCAGAGGAGTTTGTGGAGATCATGTGATTCTGTTATGTTCTCCACTTCACAGCCAAGTCCCTCATGATGATACAGGACAGAATACATCTCAATGACAGATAAGGGAGGAGGAGGGAGGAAAAGGAGGAGAGGGATGAGGTCAAGCAATAGGATGTGAGGTGTGATCAGGGTAGTGGCTTGGTTCTCTAGTGTTCTGGATTCTGGAGTATTCCAGTTATATGTTGTATGTATCCTTGTTTTGAGAAGCCTGTATATGCTACCTGAAATACTAGCTGAATGAAATGAAAAATATAATGATTACCAATGTAAGAAGGGCTACATGCTGAAATGAAACTGAAACTCTTACTTTGGATACGCATAACTTGTGTTGTCCCGTTCACTTTCCTTTACTGGTGGAAAAGCTAAATCCAGCAGAAGTTCAGGCAGCCGACAACCAAACTATTCTCATCCTCAACTGTTGAGATAACTCAGTTGGAATGAGGTGCCGAAGAATCAAAGACACACCTTAACTCCAAAGATCAGAGACCTTCACATTGTTATGATCATGGGAATATGAACAACCAGCTTTCTCATGCTCCATGTAAACTAGTACAAGACTCAAATGTTCATGTAGACATACTCATGGATATTTCTCTTAACAAGACAATGTGAAAACAATTTGAACATGGGAAAGGGGTCGGTTGTAGTGATGAACCTACAGAGTTTTATCCCCTGAACGTGCAGCTCCATTTGGCTAAAAAGCCACAGACATGATTCCAAATGAAGGATAATGTTGCTCTGTTGCTGGATGTGTAAATAAGCAACTAAGCTTAAGTGTTACCTGTTTGATAACAAGTTTGCAAATCAATTTAAGAGACAATGATGTGTCATTGTTTCGTTCATAATTTGTTTCCATTGCCCCCAAGTGGCCAAGAAAATCAGTTATTGCAGGTTTAAGTGTTTCTCTGTGTCATTATATAGTCATCACTAAATTAAAAAAAAAAAAAAAGTTAAAGTTCAGGGGAAAAAAACAAAATAGAGCATTGTTAGACATGTTTTATAACATGTAACATTGAAAAATTCAGCTTATCTGCTTTATAAAGAGTGAGTGTGGCTTGATCAGAACTAACAGTTACCTGGCAAAAATAAAAACAATCTCACAACTGTCTTCACATTTCGAAACAATGCTGAACAATGCTAAATCCGGAATGATGCACAGAAATACGTGGCATCACCTGTTTCCAACTTCAAACCAATAAGAAGAGCACGGACAAAACAGCACATACAGAAAATCATGCGAGATTACCAACACAGTTCAAACGTTGGCAGAAAATGTTGTGTCCGTGTAGGACCCCATCACTCATAGTAAGATGCTTATTGAAAAATTAGTGTCTTACTGGATCAAGGCACCAGATAGGATAGAGCGGGAAATGAGGAAAAATTACATTAAAAGGTCAAGCAGCCAGGACATAACTTTATGCGTGTTTAAATACTGTAGTCTAAATTCACATGGCAGTGGCATCCACAGGCAGGCGGCATAAAGGTTAGGTTCAATTGTAACTGGTCTGATTGGTTGAATAATTTAATACTGTGAAAGGTCAAATGCAAGAAGTTCAAAGTAGTTTCTTGCCTTATCGTTTCCATTATTGACTGAATACATTTCAAATTTTAAAAAGAACTTAAAGTGGTAATCTCGAAGATTTTCATTTCAATAAATTCTGTTAAATAACTATCTATCGCTGAATGAGGTGACACAATGGTGACTGAACCTATGGCCCACTAATAAAAGTATTGCAAAATTTATATATTCGAAACACAAGCTGACTTTTTTTATGAGGTAAACACAGGCAATGCAATGTGTTTGTCAGTGGGTTTGGCACTTCACACTGTTGTTCATCAAAAATGCATGTACAAAACAAGACAACGGTCAATTTCAGCATTTTGGACAGCGGTTAAGTTTGAAATAATGCAGGGAATAATGGAACAAGAAGAAGCTGCCACAGTGTGCTGTTAGATAAAGAGCTGCAGGCGACAATCTGCACACCTCCAACATCTCAGCCAGGTAACCAACTCCTTTTGCTGTACCATGCTGTTCACAGACTCACGCCGTGTGCAGCATAAAATCAGATCATCGTTGCTCACAGAATGATGGAAAATGGCTAATTATTGCCTGACTTCTTTATTAAAATGGCAATAGTTTGTTTTGCTCTAGAGCTTTGAAATCTCAGTACATGCTGTGATCTAATATGTCTTCACAGTTTGTCTGTCATGCAGAACGTCCTCCTCTGTATTGATACTGGAAAGAATCCAAAATGATGTGGGGAATGAAATAAAGAGGAGCAAATCACTTCTCAGCTTAGGCGTTTTAAATATTTTGTGTTTATTTTGTGTGTGTGTGTGTAGCCCCTTACTGGCAAAATGTTCTGTCTGAGTGGATTAACAGATGTTTGGGTAGAAAATATTAACGCTCTGAAGTACTCCATTTTCCATCGTAGCATGATGGTCTTGATAAAGGCACACACTAAATTAACAGCAGGAAATTAGCAATTTTACAGGTTAACACAAAAACAATGTCTGCATACATTTCAATATCAAAATATAATATTTTGAATTTAAGTGTAATTTAAGCCAATCATTTTGAACCCCAAGCTATAAGCCAGATGATCTGCTAATGAACCCTAAAGTGATTGAAGCAATCACACACACAGGTTTTACCATCATCTTTTTTTCTCGAAACTAAAGTCCAAGAAGTGGTTTACACAAGCAAAATGTCACATGCAAGCTCCTTGAGTTCACAACACAAATACCTTGAGTGATAGCCTGCAAGGCTGTCTGGCAGAGCTCCACCACGCTCTGTCTGCTGACCATAAAGTAACCAGCTCCTTATATTCTCAAGTTTTGACTCTTTTAATTTGCCCACAAGGAGATGGCTTCCATTTACAGAGGTTAAACTTCCCAGAGTGAACCGAGTGGAGTCTGTGTACAAGTTGGTACTCACACATGCACATGCTGGCCCGCGGTGATGAGAATGGACTACAGTTCATTGTGATTGTCACATGTGGTCTGTAAATCGATGCGGTGCACTCACTCTGTGACCCGGTGGAAGAATGGGATGCGGAGTGGTTCAGCACTCAATACTTTATTGAGTGTCCTTAAGCCATGACTATCACACAAGTGTCCTACTTTGTTTGTCCATGTATGTCAGTGCTCATAAACCTGTGTGACATATTAGAGAAGAAATGTCTGAGCAACGTAGTGGGTCAAAAATAACAACCAGTCGATGACACAAAATGTACATGCACACGCCCGCGCGTGCACGCACACACTCGCACAAACAAACGCAAAGGTTATTGAGAACCCAGGGGTTTGCAAACAATGAAGTGAATAAATGACCGTTGTGAGAGTTAGTTGATAATCTGCTCTACACCATCCCTGCATGCACACAAAGAGACCAGGATGAGGGGATAAAAGAAGATAAAGAGGAATGAAAAGAGGAGGAAATAGGCTTATGGAATGGGCGGAGAGCTGGTGGAAAAAAAAAAGATAAAAGTTAAAGCTCCACAGAAGCTGAGAGGTAAACAGAGCGAGAAAAGGGAAGGGAAATGTGCCAATGAATTCGAAGCTGAGATAGACGGAGAGAATGAAAATTGCAGACAGGGAGTTCGTTTTTGTATTTTTAAGCAGCATGAAAGAACGAAAGAAAGATAGAAAGAATATTTCCTCTGTTCATTCCAAAAAATTATTTCAACAGGCAAAAGAAGTACACCCAAAACTTTGCCGGAATTCCAATTCTTTTTAAATTGTGCAGTTTGAGTTTGAAAAAGATGCAACAAAACCAAGATTTTTGCAGCAGCTGCAGCAGCAGGTGTCTTCTGTGGGAGAGTGAATGGTCTGTGCACAATACAGACAGCCATGTTTGGTACAAGCCCGTCAGGAGATTCCTTGTTTTCAGCCTAACGGCGAGACAAATTAGCTCACACCTGGGGGTACTCGCCCATTCTCCCTGTGTCTATATCCACTCCTTTCAGTCCCACCTGTCTCTCTGGGTCTCAGCAGCATGATGTGCTGACTGGGGGTCTGTCTCTCTCAGCTTAATTGCCATGTTATAAGCTCCACTCCTGCACTACCCAGGACTTTCAGTCAGAGGTACATGCCAATCACCTCTCCTCCACACACACACACACACACACACACACACACACACACACACACACACACACACACACACACACACACACACACACACACACACACACACACACACACACACTTGTTCTTGCTCACTCACATGGTTTCCTGAGGCTGCGCTGTCAGGTATCAAAGCAGACAGCAGTTAGTACAAATCAGGCAGTTTGGAATGAAATGAGGAAGAAAATCAAAGCTCTTTGTAGTTCTTATGCACACATGCAGACAAACACACACATCATTACACATAAAGTCCCAACAGGAGCTTCTTGTCCAGGCCAAAAGATCTCAAGGGAACCTTTCCGCTTCCCTTTCCGTCTTAATCCTTTACTCTAAAATCACATACACAGACTGCCTTTCATTTATCTATCCTCTTTTTCTTACCGCACTCTTTACCCATTTCTTGACAGTTTTCTTACATTTTGGGAAACATGCTTATTCCCTTTTTTTCTTTTCTAAGAGGTATGACGATATTGACAGCGGCCTCATGCCTGTGCGCTAAATATGAATCAGTGGGTGATTTTCTTATTTTAGGATAGAGACTGGAAGCAAGGGGACATTACCCTGTAATTAGGTGATTTAGATCCAACTTCATTTACACATTTTCTGTGGCAAGTACATCACAGCGCCCTATCAATGTCAGGTTTTCAAACACTATTAGCTTTCTATTGATAACTTCCAAAATGTTGACTTCTAGTGTCGCCAGATGTTTCATAGACAGCACAGGGTAGTAGAGACTGCCCTGGGCTCCTCATAGAGACCAGCCACTTAATCAACCTCAGTGTGTGTGCGTATGTGTCATTTTATGTGTGTATGTGTGTGTACTGGCTTGTTAACACTGACACTGCCACTTCTCATGGTGTGTGTCACAGCAATTTCAGTAATTCTGTCCCAACATATCAGTGCCAAACTGGCTCTCATTCCTACGCTCTCTTCCACTCCACTGAACCATTACCTTATTATCACCCAGCCACTCAGACATCACAGACAATCACAGACACACACACACACACACACACACACACACACACACACACACAAACTTAAACGCACTCCAATTATCCCACAGACACATCATGTTAACAATGGGGCATTAATAGAACATGCGCGAGCAACCCAGCTTACTCGATTTTTCTCCCTCTATGTCAGACACATACATACACACACACACACACACACACACACACACACACACACACACACACACACACACACACACACACACCCACACACCATGTCTGTGCCATTACATCTACTCACATTAATGTACTGGCTGATTGTGGGCCATTTTCACTTTAGATGAGAGAGGACAAAAGAGAAGAGCTTTATTATCCAATGCTTAATTATTTCACTTTAAACCAAATTAGGTACACCTCTAGCCCATTCCACCCCATATCCCTCAGTACAGTGTGATTTCTCTGCTGTCACCCATAATGGAGGCCTCTAAACCACTTTTAAAATTTTCCTATAATCTGTCTCATCTCTGGTGATCCATTTTGAAAAGCTTTTATTCCATCTATTGAAGACACAGAGTTTTAACTGCGAACCTAATATGTGACTTGGGTCAGTTTTTTTTTTTTCCCCTGCTGAAAATCTTTCTCTATGCCAGAGTCAGTGACTCAGCGCACCAGTGCAATTGTGTATGTATTTAGCTGGAGCTATGTGTGCAGAAGTATGTGTGCCTGCGTGTGTGTTTGCTCCTGCCAAGACCCACAGCCTGCAGAGCACCAGTGACCTGATATGTAGGCCGAGACTGAAGCGCTGGGATGACAGCTTAGAGCCCGCCCCCACTAACTCTGACTGACAGCCCTGTAACCTTGGCTGCCTCCTGCAACAAGAGTTTGGTCTTGCTTCCATTTTAACGTCTGTCATTCCTAGTTCAATTTAACAACTATTTCTGGGGCAAGGTTCCATAAAAGCATCGCAACAGGACTAGAGGACAAGATGAGACCAGATGATGTGGAATGAAAAGGAATAACTGCTTTTAGGGCGATATATTGGGACTCTGACAAAGTAATGGCTGTTTATTTCTTAAAGCAACTGTCAAGATCTGCAGAAGTCTTACAATGCCCCAAGTGCTTGTACAGAGTCAAAAATTACATGGCTATACATGTCTCACTGCATGATTTTTCTGTCTTTCAGTAATACAGCCTTTGTGACCAATGCACCACTCAGGCAACTACATCCCAGTGCCTCTATCTCCGACACTTATGGGACAAATCCCTCCTAATCTACGGATAAGGTACAACAGCTGCATGTCTCAGTGGATTTCAACAAAATCAGGTCAAAAGGGTGCAGACGTTCAAAAGAGCGTTATTGTACACAGAGAGAGAACAGAGTCAACGCCAGTTTTCCCACCACTTGACTTAAAGGAAGCAAAAGACTAAAAAGGACTAATACAACCACAAATCCAAAGAAAACTAGGGTAAAAAGAAAAACAAGGATATCAAGAAATAGGGGGTCTAGGAAGATTTAAGCTAACTTGCAAACAGTAAAGACCACTGTGAAAAACAGGTCTAGGATTCCATATCAAGAATTTTTTTTTTAATTCAATTTTTTTAATATATAAATTAGGATCTGTCAATGTTGTACAAGAGACTGACTTTGGCATCATATTTGCATCCTCTTTCTGAGAATTAATCATTCAGTGAGAAGTCAGGAAGGGGCACATGAGGTAGTGGTTTACATTTAGGTTAAAAGGGATCGCTTCTGTTTAGCCCCCAGGACATTTTCTGGGCTGTGACATTAAGAAAATCAGAGTCAGAGTCATTTCTTATTTATGGCTGAAGGGCAGAAAATCAGATTCTATGTACACACAAGCACAAACCTGCATGTCATATTAAACTAAAACAAAATATCCACATAGACTGAGCACCTTATAAATCTCTGCAATATGTATTTTCCATGGTGTGAAGCATTGTTTGACTGTGCCATATGGGTTTTATATATATCTAAGCCAGAGCTTTCCCTGGGTTCAGTGAGTAAGAAATGGAAAAGGGGAAAAAGCTTGTGATGTGAAAATCTCACACGTTTGTTGAGCATGCAAAGTACTGTGGACTTGACAACAGAGACCAGAGAGAGGGAGAAATGTTTCCAAAAAATAAGATGATGAGATGGAGTTGGGAATAAAGTGCGTTTGAGAGTAAACATGGAAAACAGAAAACAAATGCAGCGAATATGTGAGAAAATCCTGTAAAGTAGGGAGAATATTTGTTCCAGGGGTTAAAGAGAGTCACATACAGTTGAGCTGCATTTAAACAACTCTTACTCCCCACCTCGGCTGTGGAGATGACACGCTGACACTTGGCCGCCTATTGACATGGTAAATTGAGGGCCCGTTGGAGCCGCACTGTGACAACCAGAGGAGGTCATAGACTATGTCAGAGCTGTATATTCACAGGACACTATTAAAACACAAATTAGGTGACAGAGCAGGAATGGAAAGAGAAAGACAGTGGAATATAGATGCAGGAATGCGACAGAAGGTGAGCTGTATGGCGGTAAGACGATTTAAAAAAGAAATATAGGCTGAAGCACTGAGAGGAGTAGAGACAAAGGGAACAGCTAAAAGGCTGATAAGAGAGGAGGACAGAAAGCAGAATTGATTTCTATTTTTGGAAGAGGTATGTCGGATGTGTGGAGTGAGTCTAAAACATGTTTAATTTCAAAGTCGCACAGACACACATACTTGATAGTTTTTTATATGCATATAAACCATCTCACATGCAGATCAAACCTGCCAGAGATCATGCCACTAGATTGCGAGTGGCAGTTTAATTGCTTTTCGAGTGGATGAACGTGACTTGTCCTCCTGAGTTTGCAAGGATGTATGCCTTGTTAGGGTGTAGCTGCAGCCGATAGCCATTTGGTTTAATGGGCAATCTGCACCACAGGCTCCTCTGACCCCTGGCACTTGGTAGGAGGAGCAGGCCAACTTATTAACAGAGAGTGAAAAGCTCCAAGCTTACCCTAACGCACAAGGCCGCACTTAATTAGACTGTTTGTTTAGCAGACTCTAATGGGAAGGATAGCGAGTGGGGGAAGAGGCTGACTGCTCTCCTTGAAACTGCAGGCTGAAAGACATCTGGCCAAGGATGAGACGGAGGACGCAAGATATTAGTGGAACATGGCCTCATCACGTTGGGTGCTATTTCATTTTCGAAGGACAGATGGTAATGATGGGGAGGAACAATGGACGACATTCATGAACGGTAAAATGAGTCATTACAATTCCACTAACATAATTATATTCTAAAATAAAAGTAGGCAAATGTTTTATCTGAAAGGCCAAAACACATTGATTAAGAATGTGTGGGAAGAAAAATAGAGCGAGGAAGAGAGGGAGAGAGAGAGAGAGAGAGACAGTGACTGAGTTTATGTGTATTAAGTCAGTAAGTAACAACAGTGCAGTACATGAGGGATACAACCCTTGTATGAAATTAGTGCAATCCTTCAGAAAAATTACATCTCTCTTTTTCATCCATCCCAACACCCTTTCAGCCCCTCTCCCTTGATCCCTCTCCCTGTGCAGAAGGCTAATTAAAGGAGAGAAATTGGATATGGGCCTCTGCGCACTCTAATTCAGGGAGAGGAAGAAGGAAGGATAGAGGCAGGAGGGGGAGGAGGGGGAGGTGGGGAAGAAGTCGAACCCAGCACAAGGGGTGCTGGATCAGAACGGTTAGGCCTTGTCGTTTCTGGAAATATTAAAGGGACGACAAGGTTAGCAGCGAGGGCAGACTGGATGAGACAGTTGAAGTGTGACGCCTCAGAGCAGAATCCAAAATCCACCTCACTCTGCTCCTTTTAATCCACTGCTGATTTATACGGAAGCTGGCTTCTCCTCTTTTACCTCTTCATCAATCCCTGAAGGGGCTGTAGGACCAGAGTGTAAATGTTTATCTACTGAAACATCCTCTGTTCATCCCAGTCCAACACAGTGGGTCAGGGGTCAAAGCAGTTGGCGGTCTGAGAGGACCACTTGACAAATGCATTAGATAATAATAATAAGAGGAATAACTCATTGAAAATGATCTTCTCCATCAACATCAACTTTCTAATGGATGTCTGAGTTTAAATAAAATTGATTATTGTATTACTATTATAATGAGCAGTCTGAGTGCCCTAACCCTGAGATACAGTATTACACATACTGTAAATTCCTTTAAGGATTATTCCTGTTTATTGCAGCTTGGGTCTTATTTCCATCATTTTGTCCATCTCTCCTAATAATAACCCCTTTTCTCACCAGTGTAATAACCAAGATCCGGAAAGCGTGACAACATTAAAGCTGAAGTCAGAAGGGGAGAGTAATGTTAGCAGTCAGATGATCATACAGATTTGCTTCCAAATTTCTTTGGAAGAGAAAAAAAGGCAAACTAAAATTATTACCCAAACTCTCTTTAGTAAACATCCATCACAGTTTACATACTTATAAGTTTTCCTCTCTAATGAGGGACTGTTACCAACATTTCAGGTGCACGCACTTTCGGTGTTACCTCCAAGTAAAGTGGTTTAAATAACCTGGCTAAGCTGTTGGCTTGTCTGACTGTCTGGAAACTTGAGTTTCCTATAGTACTACGTTATCATAACCAAAAGAAATGACGGCCAAAATGCTGAAAATAAGACGCAAGTTGTAATGAAAAACTACATCCTTTAAGATGTTGATTGACTGACTGACCGACCAGTGTTAGCACTTTTCTAGGCCCTTGCTATTGCATTTCAAGAATTTCAGACACTGAACCAGTTTATACAAACACATCCCTCTCTGTGTCCTCTCTCCCTCTGTCCACTTTCTTTATTCCACTTTCTGCGCGCCTAAAAATCCACAGGCTCAGGCCAGGTGCAGCTGCAGAGCTGCGGTGGATCAGAGAGTTGATGATGGATGACAGAAGGATGTGTGCGCAAACGTGCGTTCATAAGGACTGTCCATGCATTATATTGAGTGACACACTCCCTGCTGTGAGGAAGCAGGGGATGACGATAGACGGGGGAAAGAGGTTAACAGCTTGCATGCTCTCTAACACGGACACACACACATTAAACTGCCGTATAACCCCCACTGTGCCACTGTAACTGAGAGGGTTAACACGCTATTACCATATTACTTTACTACAGAGGCCAGAAACACATTTGGCTCCGACACCAAATGTGCCAAATGGATGCTGTCTCCAGCAGGCGACGTAACGCACGCCAGAAAAACAACAAAGAGTGTATTTGTCTGAGTAAAGCTAACACTCCACACCGTCGTCTCCCCCATCATCCCACCCATTGAGGTGCTGGCTGCCCTTCTGCTTCATCTGCATGTTAACACACTCAAACATAAACACACACATGGACGAGAACACATGCACACACTCACACGCACACGGACAGACTGGAATCCTGTGGTATGGCAGGAGCACCCAACTGGAAAGGGGCAGTTATTTCACAGTTGAATTAGCACACGGCTGTGTGGCCTGATCAGAAGAAAGGTTGTGTTTGTGTGCTGTGGAAGTTTTGAGGAAAGGGTTAACCATAACATTTCCTCAGCTTAAACCAACAGAATGGATCACTCAACGAGAAAAGATGGCTGTACATTTTGTCAATTATTTTCTGATAAAATGATGCTTGCTAATATGATTACAAGCAAGAAATCCATCATATATTCTCTTCAGATGCCAGTAATACTTTTCCCAGAAAAGTACTACTGGCAAAAGTCAGCCAGCAAGTTGAAATATTTGTGTTTGTGTTTTTTCGTTTGGATGTCATTTCAGTGTCCTTTAAGGAGGAAAATCCTATTAAAACTTCTTTTATGGAAAGACATCTACTGTATACACATTTCTCCACATTTGTAAGCCCCCTTCCTACTCACATGTCCATCATGAAGGCAGCGTATAGACACCACCACCCCTCCTACAGTGGACTGTCTGCCCACAGGCTTGTGGGTTGAGATAAATAAATGGGTTGGTTTTGGAGTGAGAACCAGCTGTGCGCTGTGTCTCCATGTGGGCCTGTCAGGTCGATGGTGAGCACAGCAGCTCCCTTTTTGCTTCGTGTGTGCATATGTCTGGTAGTATGTAGGGGTGGCTGGAAGCCACCCTGGCATCCTCAGCACGAGCCCGCATCTTTGGATATCCTGCATGCTGAGCTTAGCCAGGCCTGCCTCTTGGAGTGGACACACATGCAAGCACACGCTCACAAACTGGGTTGCCCCCTGCTTATTCCTGATGCGAATAGGGGATAAACCACGCTAGTCTCTCCAGCTTCCCCCTCTGAAAAAAAAGCCCTGCTCCTGGATGTTGCATACTGGACAATACAATGGACCGGCAGCATCATTTGTATGGCTGCTTATCTCAGATATGACAATACAGCCAGATGTCCTGGGTATTTTAAGCAAACATCTGATGAATTTCATCTACTTTGAATAGCCTTACATGGAGGAGAACATAATTACATAGCGTGACGCGCTGTGCAGTATGCAGCAAGGAAGAAAATATCATTCTCATGCAATTTACATGAAAATGAGACAAAAATGTCTATTATACCATTTAAAATGCAGCTCACCCATTGTAATTGATAGTGTCACTGGCCTGTAGCTGACACCCCACCTAACACTGAAACTGCTACCTCCATCGGAAATCAATGCAAATATTACCAATCAACTCGGATATTATTCCGTACATGCCCCATCTGAAACAACCACAGTTAACGGCCCGGGATCCAGGTAACCCACAGTAAAGTATGGAGTAGTTTGATATTCCTGCCTCTCCATTTTGAGGATACACTAAAGGAGTTGTGTGTCTATTTTTCTTCCCTATCTATTTTTTTTTACTTTTTAAATTATTATATCCCCACCAACAGTTAACAGTTATCCAGTTCTCTATCAAATAGCATAAAACATTCCAGATATTTCAAGTTCTTCTCAAAAAAGAGTGTCAGTAAATCTTAGGGATCCCTGGTCCTAGTCATCGCCACAGGTTGTAAATCAAGCGCTGTGTCTGTCTTCAAACGGTGCTGCAGTCTTTTTGGACAAACACTCATAAAAGTTTAAGTGGCACAGCACACTGACAGGGTGGTGTCAGCGCCCGGGGCACTGATTAAATTAATGATGCTTAAGTAAACTATGGATTAATTATAGATAACCCAATGTGTCACTGGGCAGATATAGCACTGTATGCATATATGACTGAGTGTCCTACCTGCAGCCATGCTAATGAATAGCTAACCTGCTTCAGCAGACAGAGGACAGATGGGAAACACACTTGGCACTACACTGATGCTCTCACACACATTATTGCCCTTGAGCAGAGAGAGGCTCTGATTAGGCTTCACTTAAGTTAGTTAGCCTGGAGCAAACACCAGCCAGCCGAGCACAGGAAAGAGAAAGGGGCAGCACAACAACAACGGAACAAACAATCCAAAAATGCTGAAGAGCTTTAAATGCACAGTATATTAGCGGCTAATTGGTTTTGTCCCTTGAAGCAGGGGAAGCGGGGAAAGCATTCAAGAAAAACAGTTATTTGTTTAAAGTCAAGGATGCATAAAATGTGACCTCTTCTAGTAAAGATGTCGGATCGATTTCAACATGTTCTCACAGAAATTTGGAGTTTTCTACAATATCCAAACTAGTGCTGACACTAGTTTGGATATTGTATTAATTAATCAATCGATTAATTAATGAAACGATAGAAGATTAATCCACAACTGAATTTTGATAATCGAAACAGTTTCAGTCATTTGGCAAGCAAAACTACCAACCATTTTCTGTTTCCAGATTCTCAAATGTGATAATCTTTCTGCTTTTCTCTGTTTTTATCATAATAAACTGAACATCTTTCGGTTTTGGACTGCTCCTCAGACAAAACAAGCAATGCGATGTCATATCGGGCTTTACAAACATTTGAAGTAATTTTTCACTATTTTCTGACAATGATTTTTTCTGACAATGAAAACAATTCTTAGTTGTATTCCTAGTCCAAACAAACAAAAGACAACAACTACGAAAAGGGATACTCCTATTTTCACAGCAAATTTATATTTATGTAATACTATTACAATTTTTGGGGGGGCTTGGATTTGTATGAGTTTAAGATTATGCAAAACAGTTTGGGTGAAGGTTAGGGTGTGAGTTCGGTCGTGGTTTTGCTTACAATAGTATTATATTACGAAGAGTAAACAAACGAACAAACAAACAAAACACTCTCTGGTCAATTCCTGGGGCCCAGTCATACATATCAGAAGAGCATGATGTTTATTTTTGTATAAAACAGCACATCTGTCTACGCCATTTTTTCCCCATCATTAGTCAAACAATCAAATGAAGAACAAAGAATGCTGCATCACTGTTATATTCCTGAGCTAATACTCACTCTAACTCATCCAGGTGAGCCACGTGCTGGCCAGGGAATATAGACCATAAAGTACAAATAGACCATGAGAAACACTGAACTTGCAATATAGTTCTCTTTCCAGTAAACCGAAGAATGTGTAGGCTACTTAACTGAAATGATTATTAACATATTTCCAAAACATTGCATCAAATGAAACACCTATCTGTTGACGCTTTTCAGCTCTGCTGGACTGCGTGGATCACACTGGTAAGTTTCAGACTGGATTATGTCAAATTCAAGTTAACAATATAGAAAAAAAAAAAAATCAAAAAAAAAATCATACTTCATCATGACAGCATTTGGTATCCTGTCAGAAACAACTCGGAGGATTTAAATTGGTGAAGATAATGTAGGTTGTTCCAAAATCGAGGAAATATAGTAGAGCCTCTATATATTGTAGCTACGTTTACTGCAGCTTTGCAGCAGAAACGCTTTTGATGAACCCATAACTCCCTCTCAATCATTAAATTTCAGAATAAGCACATGCCCATATAGAAATATTGCATGAAAAATATTTCTAAGGTCCAATATGGGATTTCAAGAGATCATAAAGTACCGCACGGTCACTATGAAGTCATTACTGAATATGAAGTCCCAGTTCGGAGACTGTGGGGCTTGTTAGGATGCCCTGGCGAGAGGAATAGTGAGCGCTCTTACCGTCCACAGCCATAGTCGGTCTCAGCGTGTATCTCTCCGTGGTGTCAACAGGGCTCTCCCATTCTTCTGCCAGACGGATAAAATGCACTGTGAGTGTGAGGATGAAGAGCGCTTCTTGCCCTCTCTCCCCTACTCCGCGAGCATGGAGACGGCTCCTTACCGTAAGTCTTAATCGAGAGAAAAGAAACCGAGATCACACTCGCCCTGTCTGTCGGTCCACGGCCATTTGTTGTCCGGGACGCCGGGACGAGTCCGATATGAAGCGGCTCCTTCTGAATCTCCGCCCCCTTCTCCGTACCTGACCGCCGGGAGACAAAAGGTCATTACGCCCCGACACCAGCTGTTACTGGATAGAGACTAGAGACTGCTCTCTCGCTCTCTCTCTCTCTCTCTCTCTCACACACACACAAACACACACACGACCCATATTATTATGGCAACCATAGGCTAGAATAGAGGCTCTCATTACTTGAAATCTGTTTTGTTTTTTTTTTAGTAAAAATATCTCATAAGAGTACAACATTTTGATAAAACTCCCAATATGATTCCTTTGATGAAGTGACACCAAAACTGACACAATGCCACAACCATATCGTCCCATTAAAGATGTTATCGTACCATATACTTTGCCCTGTACAGCAAGGATTGAGTTTTGGTGTCAAGTGTGTCCTGGAATACATTTATTACTGCAGTCATTGTGATTTGAAACTATGGCCAGTGATAAAACAGAACCAAGCAAACAATAGCAAGAAAGCCTCACATGGGTATCAGTGTATCAGTAACTGTGTCTGCCCCTTTCAGTCCACATTTTTCCACTTTCAGAACCAAACCAGAATATTTAGGGAGGTGCTTCTTACAGGGAAATTACAGCATTTGTGAACCTGGGTGTAACTGTTATATGTTGTCCCTTGTGACTGTTGGTCATGATAAAATTTTACTCACCACCTCCATTGCAGAGATTTTGCAGCTGCAGTAAGAAAAAAGTTCATCAGGTCAAGGAGCACAAGTCTCCTAAATTTCCAAAAAACTTAACAGAAATCTTTTGAAACACGTTCTGTCTTTGAGTGAAAGTAAACTCCTGCAAATCTATATAGGCCCCCTTTGTTGTACAGTGGCAGCAGTGAAAACTGCACTGCTTGTACCTTGTCTTTTTATTTTTGCATTTTGCCAAACTTGGAGACACAAACCATCATCTTGTATTCAATACTTCTCCTCTATGCAAACAGGCTAAATCAAAAATGAGCCTCCATTTCAGACTAACATAGACCAAACTACGTGCATTTATGAATACAGCGAGTAAGTCAGCCAGCAAGTTGAGAATACGGATCAGCTTTGCTATGTATCTTTCTCTGTCAAAGACAAATTTTTAAGATGATTGGTGTTATTTATTCATTTATTTTGAAAGCCGTAGGTGACACTTGACCCAAAAGTTTCCCAATTCTCTACAGTGGAAGTGATGAGTAACATATTATAATGATGACTAGTCATAATGGACAAAAAATATGACAGTAAGATCCAGGCTGTCACATACTGGAAGGTAGTACTGCACTTCCATAAAGATAGGGGACAAATATGATTTATAAAGAAGAATGGTCAAAATCGAAGCAGCAGAGGCTGAGATATCCTGACTTTTAGTGCCTAGTATGAATCAAGCTTCAAATCACTGGATCCTACAATTCCTATAATGCAACTAAATAAACAGTCTTTCATTAAACCTTTCCTGCTTATAAATAATTATTGTTATTGCCTCATTTTTCAAACTCATCACAGTTACACAGACTTTAGAAAGTTCCCTCCAGAACTACAGAAGACAATATACAGCTGTTTTTACATATGGAATAGTATTCTTCATGATAAATAAACTGACCTTTTTGTGTCAAATATGTGGATTGCCCCTTTAAGGTGCTGAGCTTCTGTTAAACACTAGAAAAATTGCGAGCATGTGTGGGCTACCATCTATGCAAACACATGGTCTTTGCACAAGCCCAGAAACAGACACGAGCAGGAGATCCACTGGATGCTTGCAGAAAAGCCTAAAAACAGCCGTCTCCCGGAAGACACCCACGTCAGCCGCTATTTGCCTGTCAAACAGCCGAGCTTCGCTTCAAAGCAGAGAATTTGGGAGCAGGTTGTGAACGCGTCTTTGTTAATGTAATCTCACAACATGCCCAGCTAATTGATTCTGCTGGCATTCAAATGCTTGTAGACTGCTCAGCGCCAGTGCTTTTTTTTTTGTAGAATAGTGAAGAGATATGTCCCTGAAAGAGTTCATCTATGAGTGCAACATCAGTCTGGGTTGAAAGACGAGGGCCCTCCCCGAAGCCCAGGCAGCGGATCATCAAAGGGTGAACAACGGGGAGCAAAGGACTAGCTGGTCCATGAGGGCTTGACCAGAAAACATGCCGACTGGGACCAAAAGCACTACTCCCTCACCCAGACACGGACATACACAATCATACAGACTCATACATGAAGTTGCATTCATTGTCTTTTCTATGGAGACAGGCACACACACACATGCAGAGACACACCTTTGCACACACCCACTCATAATCTCAGAGACAGAGCTTAATGTAAAAGCGTGCTGCTGTGTG
Source organism: Xiphias gladius (assembly GCF_016859285.1). Classification (NCBI taxonomy): domain Eukaryota; kingdom Metazoa; phylum Chordata; class Actinopteri; order Istiophoriformes; family Xiphiidae; genus Xiphias; species Xiphias gladius. The sequence goes on along the minus strand of NC_053417.1, from coordinate 18,193,811 downwards.
TCTGTAAGGACTTTTTTTCCGGTAAAAACTGAGCGGTCAAAGCTTGTATACTTAATTTGGAGGATGGTCAGTGCAGTGAACAATGAATAGACTGGAGCCTGCAGAGACCAAGGGGTAAGACCTGCTGAGTACCAGCCCATAGGGTGTCCGGTAGGAAAAACACAGCAGCTAAAACACGAGCAACTGTTGGGAAGAAATGTTTGTGCAGTGTTTTGTGGCACAGCGCAGATGAACCATTGACTGTATGTAAAAAGAGATCAACGTGAGGGAATGGGAGGGAAAATCGAAAATGTTATTGTTTGTGTTCATTCTTTACTCTGTAGTTAGGAGTTTCCACTAAGAGTTTTGTTAAAGCCTTTTTTCTGGATGATAAGTTGTTGTGAAAGGGGGGAATATTGGGGACTCAGAGAGTGTTGGTCTCTCCATGCAGCCTATGCATTACATCATGTAAGTAACAGATGATGCTATTAAACTTTTATTGTCCATGTTACACCATCACATATGGCCTGTCCTGCTCATGCCAAGAGACCTTTGCTATTTCTGCTGTGACAGTTCAACGGACATGCATGTTATAAATACGCATGCACACACATTTGTAGAACAGCTGTAACGAAAAAAAAAAAAAAAAGATTACGTTTGTACTGTAAACAGCCAGATTGTGGTTGATAACATGAAGAAAAAGGAACATCTTGAGCTTGTGCTAGAGCTCTTTTCAAAGAAAGAAAGGGAGAGAACACTTTCTCAAGAGACATAGAGAAGCTATTGATACTGGAGTGTGGCATCAGCCTTGCCAAAGCTGGCGTCATGGTGAAGGGCTGTCCCTGAGTTGGCAGCGAGAAATAATGGTGCCAAATAGAACAGAAAAATGGAACGAGAAGAGCAGTTGAGGGAAGACCAGACCAACCTTGGGTGCATCTAAATGCTTAGAAACAGAAAAGATTCAAAGAGGTTGGATTTCAATAGAACATAAGCCTTCTCTTCTGCCAGTACTTAATCCGATCTGAAAGGGAGGGCTGTTTCAGGTGGAAGTGAAAGCAATCTAATGAATTCCCACAGGAAGCTATTTACTCCACTGAGATGAGTGCAGATGATAGAGAGGAATCCACTTTATAGTGTTAAGTTGTGGCCCTGAGCTGTTTTTCTTATCAGAGGCCTGGGGGATTTTTCTGTAATTCTAAGCACATATTGTAGAAAGCCCTCCTTTGAAAGATGTGTCCCCTCTCTGGATTTATTCAAGAGAATGTGGAGCAAAAGATGACAGAACCTATTTGAGAGATATATTCCCCTTGCCACTCCCTGATCATCACCCCTGGTCTCCTGCTCTGCAACCTGTATGTGTATGTGTGTGCATTTGTATGAATGGGAGGCAGGGATGGGAAGTGATTCTCATTCCACTCACTCTCTGATGGTGACCTCACTCTGATGCAAATGACCACAGTGTAACAGACAGTGTCTGAGGCTGAGCTATACAAACACAAACCCTCTCGCTCCCTCTCTCTTTCTCTCGCTCTCTCTTTCTCTCTCTCTCTCTCTTTCTCCCTCTCTCTCTGTGTCTCACACACACACAGACACACTCTGCAGGTTGGTTCAAGCACGTCTATCTATTTATCTAGCTGGCAATCTATCTCTGTGCTCCATGTCTGTGTTCATGTGTGCATGTGTGTCACAGAAAGTAAGTGAGCGAGAGAATCAGTCTTAGAGATAGTTAATCTATATAGGCAGGGACAAATCAAAGGAAAATTAATATGGTTCACGGCCAACCTGGCCTGGGGGTAAAAGGTGGGCATTTTTCTTGGCATAGTTTGGGTCACTGCAAATCAGTACAAACTATTCTGATTCTGTTCACCTTTATCTGATGATGAAACATCTCTGTCCTGATGAGTGTGATCTGTTTCAGGATGGTTTCGTGGTGAATCATATGCTATGGCCTTTGTAGTCACCCGTTGAACAGCTGTGGGAGTTTTTGGACCATCGCTCTCCATCATTATCATCAAATCACTGAATAAGTGATTATATCCTCCAGTAGAGTTCAAGACACTTGTAGAATCTCCGTCGAGCAGCATCGGGGATGCTCCCCTTACAATAATAATTTATGTGGGTTATTCCTTTACTGAAGCTTTTTGTAATTCAATCCCATCTCTATCTCTATCATTTTGGATGTGCTCTAAACTGGACTGTATGAACAGTTCAGGCTTGGAAGCCAAATAGTAATTACTTCTTTCCACACTAACTGAGAAAAACATGATCGCTGTTGCACAGTAGGTAAAATGGTAATACTGACTTTTGTATTCACCAGCACCTTAGACGAAGCACTTAATTACAGTAAACACTGGCCCAACCTAAAAGTAACACTCAGTCCGATGGTCACTCTAGTCTTCCTCCAGAGATGGTTCCTTATGTGCATAATTGCTATACTATGAGCGATTTGTCTTTTTTTCCCCCAAGAATTTTCACTTGATAACTACTTTTTCTTTTATTTCAATAACTTCAAATGAGCTGTTTTTGATGCCCTTACAAATAGAACACCTCAAAACAGTAACCCACGATTAGTATGCATTATGCATCTCACAGAGTAAGTATATTTTTGGTATCCAAAAGTATCCCCAAAATTCACAAGCAGTATCCTTTCAATACATTTCAGGATATCGTATAAGTACAACTTTATAAATAAAATACAATACTTCCCACTTATGTAGCAGAGCTAGGTCCTTTGCCTCAATCAACATGAAATATATTCTTAAGAACTAAGTATATATAGAAAATATACCTGAATAAACTGGAAAATAATTTTGTTTTAGTCCTTTCTGCTCTTACCCACAGCCACAGAGCAGTATATTAACAATAATAGAGTCTCAGTATTATGTATTATGATTTATCTTCCCCACAATCTGTGTTGTTATCTTCACAAGGGAACAATTCTCTGAATGCAGAGAACGGAAAATGTGAACAAATATCAAAAAATACATTGTGCCCAGGCAGAGTTAAGAGAATACAAAGACAGATTTTCAGGCATTAAATGGCGGATAAATAGGACAGTGATATTCATGTCATATCTAACAGACCTCTTTGTGTTGGTTTCTTAAGGATGATACTGATGGGAAAGAATCCCATTTTATTCAAGCTTCATACTTCTGAGTAATGCAGGATGATCTCTCTCTCTCTCTCTCTCTCTCTCTCTCTCTCTCTCTGTCACTCCCGCCGTACTTCTTTTTGAAACCCACTCATGACTTCTCTAACATCCTGTCTCTTCCACTCCATGTATCAGTGTTTTGCTGTCCACACCTGTCAAAACTCAGCGAGCGCAGCAGTCTCCTCTCTCCTCTCCTCTTCCTCTCCTCTCCGGAACGACAGGGTCAGAGAAAACTGAATGCTTCATGGTCTGATCCATTGTGTCAAAAATAACCCAGCTAAATACCAATCTCAGTCAAACAACAGGTCAGGATAACAGCTTCAGTCAATAATCTCATTCATCTGCTCGGCCATCAGGGAAACAAATTGGCTCTACATTGGATCATGTTAGCTGTCAGACTTTTAATGTGAAAAATTTGGAAACCAGTGTGACTGCCATTCACTTGCTCTCCTTTCTTCTCCCATACTGGGTAAAACTCAAGGCTTACAAGGAGAAATGTGACATGGTATCAGGGGGATGCTGCGACGTTAAGTGAAAAGTAAAGCACATGGTATAGCTAGAGAATACATCAACCATTCCTCATCGCTATGAGTTTAGTGCTTCTCTAAGCCTCTGCTGTACAAGTCTTCTCACAGGACACAGACTCAAGGTGAACCTATTAGTGCTTTTGTAGAGGAGTGGAAGGGGTCTTTTTCTTTACACGGCGATTAGTCTAATGAAGCATTTCCGATATGATTGACCCACAATGCATATATGTCACGTTTGTTAATGCATTAGTATTCACAACACAAAACCCACCATACTTTTCTCCTTTGTACAATGTCTAAGATCCTGCCCTAGACTAATTACCGGACTGTCCTTATTCAAAGCTTTGTTGTCACACTAAGCTCAGCGGATCAATGAAATTCCATTTGAGCATCTGTTGCCCAAAACTAGTCTGGCTAGCCACTCCTAAAGGAAGGCCCTAATAGCAAATTAATGTTGTCCTTTCACAAGGACACTTTGCTTTGTTTCAGAATGATGCACAAGTCATTAATTAGTGCTAAATAAATCATTAATCCTCCCAGGACTTTCTTATACATATGAAGTCAGGGTTTGTGCGTGTAGACTGCTTTCAACTAAGAGACAGTAATTGAGTTTAGCATGTGTGCGTAATAGTGAAAAATGATGATGCCCGTGTCCTATTTTGTGTTTTTTTCTTCCTCGCCCACATCGCATTGTTGAAAATAATGAGCTAAAATTAACTCACAATGCAGCTCAGGGAGTATGAATGATGTGTCTGTGTTTCTTTGTGTGTGTAGGTGTGTGTTTATAGGCGATGTATGAAAGTATATCAATAAACCTGTCATCTCGACATATCTCCTCCTCTGTTTCTCTCCTGCAAACTGCAGCTTTTGCTCAGTCAGTGGACCATAAATGGGAGATGATATTATTTGCTGGGATATTTCATCTTTTAATTCTTGGTATCTTCCTATAGACTACTTCTGCTGCATCCATGCAGCTCCAGCTACATTCTATATATTTATTACCACATTATGGACATCTGTTAGGACAGATAGTCCAGTGCCTCCCCGCCCCCCAATCCCGTGTCATATGCACTGAATAAACAGATTAAATGGAGTCATGCATCCATGCAAACTAGCACACACATGAATGAATAAACATGCAGAAACATGCAGATTACTGTACACTTGCACAGAAATACACACAGTATTGTATACACGGTAACAGCAACAGTAACTCTATAATTTGGCTTTTTTATAACACTTTTCAATTCACCAATCATATATTTTAAACATCAATTTATCACAATTAAACATTATTCACAAAATGAGGGATATTATTTTTTGAATCTTCCTCATCAAAAATGTAATTCTATCCAAATGAAGTGATTAGTCTTTGTTAAAAATAGACTGAGCTATTTAATTATTGTCTTTCAGCTTTGCTCACATAGACAAATCACACTAATAGCTTACTCTAACTAAATGATTACTATTTTTTTTCCCAGCAGCATAGTAAAAATTTACAAGTGGACTGTCAATCACAATCCCAATTCCTATTAGGATCTCTTACATTTATTTTGAAAATATATAGAAACTGTAATTTCAGTGCAAATCAAATGTAACACATTCTAAAAATAACTCAGTGTCAGTGTTAACAATTACAGCAGTCCCTTTTAGTCTCGTGTGTCATGATACCAAGTTGTCGGTAATATATGCAGATAAACTAGTTTCTTCATTCTAGACACCGTTTCCAGCTCACAGCCGCATTTACAGGAAGCACTGCCAAATGTTTTATGGCAGCACATCAAAGAGAATGATTATAGAACGAGCTTAGGCAAGACCACAGTTACTAAGTCTGTCTTCATGACCCCCAAGCAGATATCAGCTATCCTCCGCTGCCACTGCCACCGCAACTTCAGATTTTAATGCACTTTTGTCTGCATGTGTGTGGTGGAGGTTGGTGAATTCCTGTTGAATGGGTTTGTGCTTATGGAAACACACTTTTGTTATACAAATGTATAGGTGTGACGAGCATTACTTGCACATTAATGTACGTAAAATTGAAGAAACTGTGTTAGATCCCAGATCAACTGGAGATCAGAGCTCTGTTGCCATACATCATTGTCCATTGTCATGACATTAGACAGTTGACTTCTTACAAATACATTTAGGGGTCCACATTGATAGTGAGCTTAACTGGCACACACATGTGGCAAGTGTCTGTACAAAAATCCATCAGCACCTCCATTTCCTTCAGAGATTCAGAGTTTTTGGCGTCTGCAGGAATATTATGTTAATTTCTGACAGAGCTGCTATAGAGTCTATCTTACTTTATGGTATTACCAGCTGGTCAAGTTTGAAGCTCAAAATATTTAATCTGGTTAAAACGGCAGGGAAACTTGTGGGAACGCCCACACCCCTCACACCTCAGGACATTTTTGAGCAGTCCACTCTTTGGCAGGCCGACGGTTTTTTATCTGACCCTTCCCGTGTGTCGAACTCTGAGTATGTGCCATACATTCTATGGTATGTGCTAATGAACTCTGGAAGGACGTACATGGTCCCTCAGTGTAAGCACAACTGCGATAAACATTCATTCGTCAATCCGTCATTTGAACTTGTCAATGGGCAACTCCTGCAGGATGGACAGAACAGCAGGGGGGGCTCTAAAATAACTGCAGGTTTTATCCACTGTGTGTGTGTCTATATGTTTGTAAAGGAAGATGTGTGTTACCGTCAGGGTAATGTTTGCAATTGTGTGACTATTTAATTTGTTTCTACAGTAATGTTTGTAATGTCTGTTTGATGCAGCGGTTCCTTTAATCTAAGACAATTTTCTCCCATGAGAGACAATAAAGTAACCTCGACCTTAACCTTAAATACAGGTTGTCATGTTATGTGGGATTCTTGTTTTTGCCATTTGGACGTAACATTGTGGTTACTACTCACGTATTAGTCACAGCAGAGATAAATGCGTCCATTCTTGTGCAAATTAAGCAGGCTGACTACATGTGTGCTATTGGCCAGTATTATTAATGATTTATTCATTACTAAAGAGATTGACCTGGATCGCTCATCTATGGGTCAGTACTATGGTGAGCATGGCGACGGGTCATTTCTTTGTTTACTGACTTTCCCTTATTGCAAAAAACATATACTGTGAATTCAAGTTGCACATTACATGTGACCATAAAAATCATTGACCTAAAATGATGTGATCATTGAAATACTTACAGGGAAGCCAAAGAAGCAATGCTAAAGCTAGATGAATACTGCGGCTTGAGTTGCAAGTTCATGTTTAAAATGGTGCTTGGCTGTGTGAGCTATGTAATCTTCTAATGTGTCTGACAGTTCATTTTCATCATAACATCTTCTCCCAGGAGTGAAATAATGTCTGCCCTCCAGGCAATGTAAATGAAGAAAAATGTAAAGGTCCGGGCCGAGGCTCAGACTATGGATGGATGAAGTTAAACGTGATTGAATCTAATTGATGTATGGCCTCACTTCATCTCACGGGATGAAACCCAGAAATGTCATGTTAGAACATAATTACCTTTATTGCAGTCTCCAGTCTCATGTTTGAATACAGACTTTCCAACATGAATATTTATTACTCATAATGTAAGATAAGTTATCGCTGCAACACACTAACACAAGTCTGTCAGAACTACACTGAAATCATGTAAAATGTATTGCTCAATTGACTCCACGCGTGTAATTATCCTCTCCAAGAAAATGACCTGGAATCCATTTCAGCAACTCATTAACTACTCTTACAGAGATCCAGCATATACTTCAGTTAAGGCCCAATAAAATGGATTTACTGTGGAATACATACTGATCCTTTCAAATGTAGGAGCCCTGGTAAAGCCCAGAGATGATGAAGAATGGGGAGGTTAATTTAAGTTGGGCAATAGGCAACCTTCAGGGCATAGTTGTTTCTTTTAACTGATGTCAGGTGTGTGGGCCATGACCACAGGTCCATTTTTGACACTGAGTCAAGGGAAGAAATGAATTGCCTCATAAAATACACAAAGAGCATATTATGCTGATTACTACAGTGAATTGAATCACCAGACCTATTATGTTCATTAAATTTGAGTTAATGAAATATTTCAATAGGCCTGTTATTTGTCATGGATGTGGCGCCCTCCTGTGGCTTCTGTGGAAGACTAATATCAGTATGAAATGTGTAAGTATTAATTCTTTTTAAATATTGTAAAGAAATAATTTCAATCACACAGTCACACAGCAAGAGGTGGGAAAAGACCATGTTATAGAATTCACACTAACGACTTTGAGCTAAAAAGAGAACATAAGAAAAAAGAAAATAAACAGTAACCAGTCTCTCCTGTGGGGGCGCTGTTACAAACACCAACGGATATTTCTAGAGGGACGGAGCCGCAGTTTGGTGGTAAAGGAAGTGCGACTGTTGTTTATCCGGCTTTGAGACTCCTCGTCGTTGGAGCAACGATGGCAAGCGCTGCTGCTAAACAAGCGCCTAAAATTACCCCCAAAACATCCGCGGGAGGCACCGGGGCAGCGGGGGTTAGCGGTGGGCCCCCAATAATGCCCCTCGCCTCGCCGCTCATGGGGAAAAAGAAGAAGCCGTTCCTGGGGATGCCCGCTCCGCTGGGCTACGTCCCCGGTCTCGGCAGAGGGTGAGCTAACTTAGCCAGGTAGCTTGCTAGCTTGCTAACAGCTCTCTAGCGAACAAGCTAGGTTTTGCCTGTGCACATGAAGTTATGTGGTTTAGCAAACTATCCTGCATTGTAACATGCTTATGCTTGCAATTGCGCTGAAGTGAAAAGACATTGTGACAACAATTACTAATGGATCTGTTATGTCCTGCGATCAAATGATCAAAACACCGCTGAAAAGTATAGATAAGGTTGTCAAAGTGTTTATTGAATTGTGCGTGCTTATCACGAGTCCCATGCGTAGTGTTTATTTGTGTAACATCTTAAACAATTGCTACTCTTCAGTGCAACTGGTTTCACCACTCGATCTGATATTGGTCCTGCTCGAGATGCCAATGATCCAGTGGATGACCGACATGCACCCCCAGGGAAGAGGACGGTTGGGGACCAAATGAAGAAGAACCAGGACGATGATGATGAAGATCTGAACGACACCAACTATGATGAGGTGCCTACGACTTGATTGTCTCTGGCTGTTATTCGATGGTTACCTTTTGTAAATATCACGAATGAAGATTTATCCACTATACATTCGAAGTTTAACAGACCATAAACCTGTGTATATCATTGATTATTTGATGTTTTCTGTCATGCTTACCATATTATGTGACTTTTTTCCCTGTAGTTTAATGGATATGCAGGTAGCTTGTTTTCCAGCGGGCCCTATGAGAAAGACGATGAAGAAGCAGATGCTATATATGCAGCACTGGACAAGAGGATGGATGAAAGACGCAAAGAAAGAAGGTTACAATGAAAATTTGTCTATTTTCCCACCTGAGTTTAGTGTAAATGCATACTCTTTCCATATTTTATACAGTTTTTGTTATGTTGGACATCTTAAGTAATTGGTAGGACGTGCAAGTGTAATTTTTAAGGCTTTCTTGTGTATTTTCAGGGAGCTGAGAGAAAAGGAAGAAATTGAGAAATATCGTATGGAGCGACCCAAAATCCAGCAGCAGTTTTCAGATCTTAAGGTACAAAATTTCACACTTCTTTTCCAACCAGAATTACCCAATTACCAGCTCAGGTTCAGATAAAGAAAAAACTATTTCTCTTTCATCCTCCTTTATTCTCCCTTTTTTCCATATCATCACAGAGGAAGTTGGCAGAGGTGTCAGAGGAGGAGTGGCTGAGCATCCCTGAAGTGGGAGATGCAAGGAACAAGCGCCAAAGGAATCCACGCTATGAAAAACTCACGCCTGTCCCTGACAGCTTCTTCTCCAAACACCTGCAGACCGGAGAGAACCACACCACCGTGGACCCTCTGCAAGGGGTCAGTATACATGCAAAAACAAATACTTGTACTGTGGACATCCACATAAAGACACACACATCAATAAATGGTGTGATGTAGTATCAGCCTACACCAGCAGGAGTCAGGATATCTTGCTGTATATAAGGAAATCACTTCCACTGTACAATTCATACAGTTTGAAAATGCTCCTTTTTTCATGAAATCATGTAATCTCATTGGACATCCACTTTGTAACAGTAAACGGACACCAATTTCTACTGATTGATCACGCGACCTCTCATGGCACTTAAAATATTGTGCGTATGCAAGAAAGGAAACTGGGTTGGTCAGACTGCTAGTGCATGCAAGCTGTATTAGTGCATACCTGAACTGAAAACAAATGGAAACATGGCCTGATGATTAAGAAGTTGTCAGTTTTTGCAATGTACATATTGCATGTTCAAATTTCACATTATCACTATGAATGTACTACACAGTATTTGTCAGTCTGCAGCATGGGAAAGCCATAGCTCAGACTTCTAAAAATTTTCACATGCATCATTTACAGTGGTGGGAAAAGTGTCCTATTACATCATATTACTGTGTCTCACAAGCCTTTTCAACATGCCGTGACAAAATTCTCACAGAGACTATAATGCTGTTCTCCATTATGATTATTTCTTATCTTCCCTAGCTGGGAGGTCTGAACACCCCTTACCCAGGAAGTATGACACCTGGTCTGATGACGCCAGGAACAGGAGAGCTGGACATGAGGAAAATCGGTCAGGCCAGGAACACACTCATGGATATGAGGCTCAGTCAGGTAACCGATGCATCATCCTCAGGCCCTTTCACCTTTACTTTGTTCTACAATTCATACTCTATTATTATTATCCTGATACACAGGATTTATTTACTCTCTCTCTTGTGTCTGCTTTTTATCTGTCTTCAGGTATCTGACTCAGTGAGCGGACAGACAGTGGTGGATCCTAAGGGTTACCTGACAGATCTCAACTCTATGATCCCCACACATGGAGGAGACATCAGGTGGGAACACCAGAAGTTCCTAGATTATATGTGTGTAAAATATGTTGTGTGCGTGTATGATGGTTTATTTCTGGCTATTTCTGGCATGTGACACAGTGATATCAAGAAGGCTCGTCTGCTGCTGAAATCAGTGAGGGAGACCAATCCCCATCACCCACCTGCCTGGATTGCCTCTGCCAGGCTGGAGGAGGTAACTGGCAAACTGCAGGTGGCAAGGAACCTGATCATGAAAGGCACCGAGATGTGTCCTAAGGTAGAGGATGATGGACAATACACTAAATTTGCTAAGGGCCTGTACACATGTGCAAATAGATGTGTATCATTAGCTCATCCAGACTCTAGGCTGTAGGAAAGTTTGTTGGTTGATTTGTTCATATTAAACCTATAATATCTAATGTAATAATATTTCCCTGGACACTGTATTTGAGCATTGTAGATGGTATGAGATAACAGGCATTTCAGTTTGTTTTGCCAGCTATTTAACTTAATGACACAATAATACTGTTCGATTAAGTTTCAAATTCGGAAAATGGTCCCCGCCCTACTGTATTTCTCTTTGCCGCACAGAGCGAGGATGTATGGCTGGAGGCAGCTCGACTCCAGCCTGGGGACACAGCCAAGGCCGTGGTAGCCCAGGCTGTCCGCCACCTGCCGCAGTCCGTCCGTATCTACATCAGAGCTGCAGAGCTGGAGACAGATGTCAGGGCCAAGAAACGAGTCCTCAGGAAGGGTAAGGCTGTCATGCAATATCACCTGTAAAGACACATTTAAAAATGACTAAAGTAATGCCTCTAACTTGTTTTTCTCTTTGTTAGTGTCACTGGTCAGTTTGTGAGAAAGCAGTAAGTGGAAGTTTTGAAAAGACATGTTGCTGTTATATTGTTAAGAGGAGAGGTTTGTGTGGCTTCACAACAGTGCCTGCATTATTGAAAAAATAACGATTTCCCTGCCAAAAGGAAGACCGTAATTTCTGCAGGGCAAAATATTCACAACCAGTCTAAATTTGTCCATTCACTCCCTGCACACAAAGATTTTGTAACGGTTACATTTAGCAGCTGTGGTTCTGGCTTTTTTGTCAAGGCCAGGCACCCCATTTGAACCATGGTGTCAATGCCCTAACACGGATGCACATACATACATACATACACACACACTTATATTTCCCAGCAGCATACCCCAGTAACAGAGATGGATGTGGCGCTTCCTCTTTGGAAGAAGTTTCTTCGCCTCTACATGTTCAGTTGCCTCTACCCTACTTCTCTACATTACCTTCCCACCCAGACAATATTGAACTTTACTACTATTGTAGATTATGCAGTTGAGTGTTCACTCTGGTTCACGGATGAATTTAGTGTCTTCATTTCGTTTTTTGCCATGGTACATAATGTGTTGCCAGTGTAAATAAAGGTCTATATATTAACAGTATTACACATGTTGCTGTTATTGTGCCAGAATGGCCAACTGGTTAACAGAGTCTGTTACAGCAAGGTCCAAGGATTTAAATTTGTGACATTTAGTTTGTTGCCTTGAGCAACAAATGGACCTTCTCACATACTGTAAGTTACTCAGAATAAAAGTTGCAATGAAATGACTTAACAGTTGTGTAATTGTTACCCATGTAGCCCTGGAGAATGTGTCCAAGTCAGTTCGACTGTGGAAGACAGCTGTTGAGCTGGAAGAGCCAGAGGATGCCAGGATCATGCTTAGCCGAGCTGTGGAGTGTTGCCCTACTAGTGTCGAGGTATGCTTAGCACATGCTGTTATTTCAGCTTTTTCCAGCAACATGAGATGTTGCATATAGGATTAACAGTTTACCACACACTGCAATGCAACAAATGAACCTTTTAACCTACTTCTATATCTAACGATTTCTGTCTGTCCTCTTTAGCTGTGGCTGGCACTGGCCCGGCTAGAAACGTATGAGAATGCTCGTCGTGTCTTGAACAAAGCTCGAGAGAACATTCCCACTGATCGTCACATCTGGATCACTGCTGCCAAGTTGGAGGAGGCCAATGGCAACACTCAGATGGTGGACAAGATCATTGACAGAGCCATCACTTCACTACATGCCAACGGTGTGGAGATCAACAGAGAGCAGTGGATACAGGTGTGTTCCTCCAGCTTTGCGATTTCTTTGACATTATTGAGAGAGAGAGAGAGAGAGCAGAGTTTTCTGCAGCTGTTTGTAGAAGAATAAACAGATGTAGTGAATAAATACTTGTATTTCCAAAGGAAATACAAAATAATATACTGTCATTAATGTCAATTATTTTACACAGAAAAGGCTTCAAATTTCATGAGTACAATTTTTTACTGGTTGTTGAAAGGTGTTCCTAAAACTGCGCCACTCGTATAACACGTTAATGGAAGGCGAAAGAACATTTGAAACATCTTTCAATAAAGGGCTGTCCAGTTGAAGACCACCACAAAAGACAGCTTCAGGGATTTTTGTGATGTTTAGTAAACATCTCTGTGACACTTCAGAAAAAACAAAACCTTATAAGCTACACGAAGATGAGATGTGTTGCAGAGCTATTGTTTGGGTTTGAAGTAGATAAATAAACTGGTAACTTGGTGTACTTGGTCTTTTTGACTCATTGACAATGAAGTACAGCTTTCTGAAGTTATATTTCATGGTCTAGTTTGTCACTGTTACTTCCAAATTGAGAAAAACACTGAACAAAAAGTAACTCTTAAGTTGTTGATGTTGTTTTGCTGTAACAAATACATCAGTAATGTTCATAAACACTGGAGTAAATCCAGCCTCTAGTTTATGATCATCTGATGAACAAACCATTGGGATTTTTCAAACTCTTTGATTATATATCTGAATAAACCTGTAAATGATAAGGTTAACAAATGAATAATTGTGCCTTTAAACTTTGATTTTGAGGGAGTAGAGATTGCATCACACGTTTGTCAGCTTTGATAGCATGCCAGCATACTTTGGCAAAGCTCCCTCACCCTAACTATTTCATCTGAGTGCAAAAGAATACAAGCTAGCAGTGTAATTGACATTTTGTTTAGTGCAGTTTTCAGTTGTTTTGCAATCATAGGCCTTCACAGAAGTCCTTTCTCACATTGTGTTTTTTTCTTTTTCTCAACTACCACTGTTTCCCAGATATAGGCTCTACTTGGGTGGCCCACCCAGGTAGATTAGACTGCCTTATTTCACTTTTTTCAAACTAACTAGTGTCTACCGATAGCCCACGTGAGGTGTGTAGGGAACATCTGTAAATTGTAACTACAGAAAATTACCTTGGTTACACTGTCCCCCTCTAAACTGTATGAGTCTTTGGATGTATGCTGGTCACATGGCGCGCCACCCACCACCATAAGTAAATTCTCAACCTGTAGAAAACACTTACTTCCTACCTTTTTCTGCTACTGGCAAAAGTGTGTGGTTATTTTGGCCAGCTAATCAAGGCTATATGCCAGTACTGTGAGTTTGTGTGTGTGTGTGTGTGTGTGTGTGTGTGTGTGTGTGTGTGTGTGTGTGTGTGTGTGTGTGTGTGTGTGTGTGTGTGTGTGTGTGTGTGTGTGTGTATGTATATGTATATGTATATATATATATATATATATATATGTATGTATGTATGTATGTATGTGTATGTATGTATGTGTATGTATATGTGTGTATGTATATGTGTGTATGTATATGTATATGTGTGTATATATATATGTATATATGTATATGTGTGTACGTATGTGTGTGTATGTATGCGTGTATATATATATGTGTGTGTGTGTGTGTGTGTGTATGCGAATACACGTGTGTGTGTGTGTGTGTATGCGAATACACGTGTGTGTGTGTATGCGAATACACGTGTGCGTGTGTGTGTGTATGCGAATACACGTGTGCGTGTGTGTGTGTATGCGAATATACGTGTGTGTGTGTGTATGTATGTGTATGTGTATGTGTATATATGTGTGTGTGTGTGTGTATATATGTGCATGTATGTGTGTATGTATATATATGTGTATGTGTATATATGTGCATATTTATATATGTATATATATGTGTATGTGTGTATATATGTGCATATTTATATGTGTATATATATGTGTATATTGATATGTATATGTGTATATATGTGTATATTTATATGTATATTTATATGTATATATGTGTGTATTTATATGTATATATGTGTGTGTATATATGTGTATATTTATATGTATGTATGTATGTATGTAGCAACCCAAGTTCGTCCACAGGTGTCTGGTTCCGTTTTTTTCTGATATATTAGGTATGTAAATATTTCCAGGTGAATAGCACCATCATTCCTCTGAAACTTGTGATGAAACTTGTATGTATGTTTGGGGTCAGTAGTTTATGACTTAACTTTTTGCATTCTCCTTCTGTGTACCAGTCCACAATCCCTTTCCTCCTAAATGTTTCTGCCTGCCCCGCAGGATGCAGAGGAGTGTGACAAAGCCGGCAGTGTGGCTACCTGCCAGGCTGTGATAAGGGCGGTCATAGGGATTGGCATCGAGGAGGAGGACCGTAAACACACCTGGATGGAGGATGCAGAGAGTGTAGGTCCCGATATATTTGTTTTTTTTACACAGGCCACGCTGACACCATGATTCCTAGAGTCATTTTTTGTGCAAGTCTAACTTCACAGAGAATTTTGTCTGTTATGTTGCAGTGTGTGGCCCATGGAGCGCTGGAGTGTGCCCGGGCCATCTATGCCCACGCTCTGCAGGTGTTTCCCAGTAAAAAAAGTGTCTGGCTTAGAGCTGCATACTTTGAGAAGAACCATGGAACCAGGTGACCAGTTTGGGTTTTCTAACAGTAGCTCGCTCAAAAGATGACAATACTTTGTTTCCTCACATCTTTTTCCTAATGTTCTAATTAATCACTATATTTAACATTCTGGTCTGACCTCCTTCAACTCCCATCTGCTTCATCAACTGCCACTGTGCTCCTCCCATCCATTACTCTTTCATGACTCATTGCATCTCTCAGGGAATCTTTGGAGGCCCTGCTCCAGAGGGCTGTGGCTCACTGCCCCAAGGCAGAGGTCCTGTGGCTGATGGGAGCCAAGTCCAAGTGGCTGGCTGAGGATGTGCCTGCAGCCAGAAGTATCCTCGCTCTGGCCTTCCAGGTGATCATGCAGTCATGCAAGCTTTGATTTACCCTTTCCCTTTGCCCCCCCCCCTTACTCATACGTTCTATCTCTGTAAAACCTCTTTTAATTTTTCTAGGCTAACCCAAACAGTGAAGAGATCTGGCTTGCTGCTGTGAAACTGGAGTCTGAGAATAATGAGTATGAAAGAGCCCGTCGACTGCTGGCCAAGGCCCGCAGCAGTGCCCCAACAGCCAGGGTGAGTGTGTCTGTATGTGTGAGAGTGGGACGTGAAAGAGAGAAAGAGATTTCCCTATTTCAAGCTCTCATTAGGGTTACTCTGCACAAATCCACTTATTGGATGGGAAAAAAAGTTGAAAACTGGTCTCCCCATTTAGGTTTTAAGGCATCTATGTTTTGTCAATGGAAACGTTCAGTAAGGTGTACCGTCAGCTGGCATTTGTTGGATTATAAAACAGGCTAAAAAGAGAAAGTAAAGGGAATCGAGTACTTTCTTAGTAGATTAATGCCATAAAAATGCTAACTTTTGGCTGTTAATATGTGCAGGGGAATTGTATTTGTGTTTTTAAACTGTCCTGTCCTTTCACTCTAACTGGCCTTCCATGACCCTCTGTACCAGAACAGTTAGTTTGTTTTTCATTAAGTAATGCTGGTATAAATAGAGCTCTGGCCCATGTCTTAGGGATGTCTTAATTATCAGGTTTTATTCTTCCCCGCTTTAAACCCTGAGTTTCATAGTAAGTAAATTGTGAATTTTACTGGCAGTAGCTTCTACAAACATGCTGTTTTTCTCAGGTTCAGGCTTGCCAGGTTTCTAAACCTAAAAAAATTCCGCAGCAGTCATATTGATAGATGCTGTCAGCACTGCTCTTAAACTATCATTGTCTATTAGGTGACCTGGTCGAGCTTCCTTTAATTGTTTGTATTGTATTTACTGATAGAAATTATTAAGATTAATAATTATTAATAATTAATTATTAATTTTGGCTATACTGATTTTCCTGTCAGATAAGATAACCACGTGATGTTAATGATGCAGGACACTCGTCAATCAGCATTTAGGCTATGTCCTAGTAACTTGCTAATTGATAGTTTTTAAAGCTGGTAAGGTATTTGCATTGCGTAAATTGGACTGCAATACAAATATTTCAATTTTTTTTTCAACAATACTATTCTATGTCAAGTATATTACAAACCCAGGGAATTTGAAAAGAGGTCATGGGCCCTGTTTG
The DNA here is from genome assembly GCF_016859285.1 of Xiphias gladius. Classification (NCBI taxonomy): domain Eukaryota; kingdom Metazoa; phylum Chordata; class Actinopteri; order Istiophoriformes; family Xiphiidae; genus Xiphias; species Xiphias gladius. The sequence continues at coordinate 18,176,872 of NC_053417.1, read as the reverse complement.
TACATATTTCCTGGATGAATAGCTTCTGTGTTTGTTTGGTATCTCTGCAGGTATTTATGAAGTCAGTGAAGTTGGAGTGGGTGTTGGGAAACATAGAAGCTGCCCAGGAGTTGTGCACCGAGGCCCTGAAACACTATGAGGACTTCCCAAAACTTTGGATGATGAGAGGCCAGATAGAGGAGCAGTGTGAAAACATGGACAAGGCAAGAGAGGCCTACAACCAAGGGGTGAGTTGGGGGCAGTGTTTGGGGGAGGTGTTTGTTTAGCCATTAAAATGACGTTGAGGGAACTAAAGGACTTGGGCTTTTAAGGGCATTTTTGGTGATATGTGTTTTTGATAAAAAAATTAGTGTTTCCCCAATACCTCAAAAAACTGGCTTATGTCTTGTTTGTTGCTGTAGTTGAAAAAGTGTCCCCACTCGGTGCCCCTGTGGTTGTTGCTGTCTCATCTTGAAGAGAGAGTGGGGCAGCTGACTAGAGCCAGAGCAATCCTGGAGAAGGCACGACTCAAGAACCCCCAGAGCCCTGAGCTATGGTGAGAAAACACAACAAAGAAAGAGTGGTAAACCTCTTGAATGCAAAGGCAGGAATGTTGCTTGAGGAAGCTCTGTAGTTCGAAATGTGTCACCTGTGTAGATAGTGTATTAAGCATAGTCCCGTGAGTGTCTAAAGTTTTGTTTGTACACTGAGCAACTGAAGATATTTACTCTTAACATTCAAATGGCCTCCCTCTTTTCTACGTTCTGTTTTTGGCTCTTTGGGAACCATTTCACTTCACCGCATAAAGGAGAAAATGCTCGTACACTTGCACACACACCCACTCACAGATTATTTTATTCAATTCTGAAGAAGTGGAGAATTAAAATGTATATGTTGGAGAACACGCACATTGGGCAACATGTGCTAAATGTGATTTTTAGCACATTTATTAGTAAAAAACCTTTTGTTTAAATGCATCACAGAAACCCAAATTGGGATTGATGTCAAATTAAAAACAAAAATCACTCCACGTACCCCTCAAAAGTTGACAGACAATAACTGTGCATCTAAAATTATGTGTATATGGTCATATTAACCAGGTTGGAGTCAGTCAGACTGGAGTTCAGGGCTGGACTGAAGAACATTGCCAACACACTGATGGCCAAAGCCCTGCAGGAGTGCCCCAATTCAGGTGAGAATATACCGTTGCTGTTGGGTGATGTGTATACAGAAAAGATAATTTTGCAATTACTTTCTGTGCTTTCTGTAACTATTTGTTATCTCAATTTTTGTCCATTTCACCCCTTCCTTCACCGTTTCTTCCTACAAAGGTATCCTGTGGGCTGAGGCTGTGTTTTTGGAGGCCAGGCCCCAGAGGAAGACTAAGAGTGTGGATGCTTTGAAGAAGTGTGAACATGACCCCCACGTCTTGCTCGGTGTCGCCAAGTATGACTGCATCTTTTCACTGTTTTCCACTCTCCTTCTCAATTATGAGCTCTGCTGTGTGGGTGTTACTTGGTATTTAGCGTTTACCATTTTGTTCCGAAACTTTTTTTTTGAATTTCAAATGATCTTTTACGCATATTTCAGGTTGTTTTGGAGTGAGCGTAAGATCACCAAAGCCAGAGAGTGGTTCCTCAGGACGGTAAAGATTGAGCCAGACCTAGGAGATGCTTGGGCTCTCTTCTACAAGTTTGAGCTGCAACATGGCACAGAGGTGAGAATCCTATAGTTGTCTTTCCTTAACTGGGTATGACACTTGGGTATATCTGGGGAAGACAATGCAACTAAATGTCAGGCAACGTTGGAATGACTAAATCCTGGTCACACGCCCGACAAGTCGGATGTAAATTCATTTAATGCGACTTTGATTTATATGAGTATTATGTGCTATTACTGCATTGGAAAGTTTATGTTCTCAATGAATCATTTACCACTGAAAAATTGTGTATTGTTAAGATAAGATATGTGGTGATATGTGGTGGCCAAGACACAAAATTATTGGGAAGTATTTGGGCAGAGGAGTACATTGAGAAATACATGATGCTGTCACTCTAAACTATTTTGCACCACATATAATTAATTTTACTCATTCATAAAGATGATAGTGACTACCAAAAACGGTGTGTGTTTGTGTCTAACCTCACTCTCCTGCATCCACATCAGGAACAGCAGGAAGAGGTGCGAAAGCGCTGTGAGAATGTGGAGCCCCGCCATGGAGAGCTGTGGTGTGCCGAGTCCAAACATGTCCTGAACTGGCAGAAGAAGACAGGAGAGATCTTAGCACTGGTAGCCAGCAAGATCAAGAACACATTCTGAGACTCGGGAAATCTGGACTGAAAACAACCAGAGGTCTCTTGTCACAAATCTAGGAGCCAACAGCTATGGACATGCTCAAACATTGTTCTCCGGCTGGACTTGCCCCATCTCTGGATCATATAAAGTATTCACACATACCCCCTTACCTTTTTCATGGTTTATTGTTTTACAAACTTAAATCACATTTGTTGTAATTCCCAATAGAAAACGATGATTTAATGTCAAAGTGAAAACCAATCTGTACACATTTGTATTGAACTACCAATATAAAACTAAAAATCACTCATTGCCCACTTCAATTGAATATGTAGTAGCAACATGTTTGGCAGCAATTAAAACACTGGGTTTTGTGGACTGGGTTAGGACTCAGCTACTTCAGAGCATTCATAAAGGGGGTTAACAGTTACTGGCAATCATTTATTTTGTTTTAATTTTTTAAGAAATTTTGGATGAATTTGTTTATCTGTTTTCACTTTTATATTAGTCTGTTTTTCTGCTGATTGGTGTCACAAATTCAATTTTCAGTCACTGTGGTTGTGTGAAAAATGTAAAAGAATAAACATGAAAAAGCAGAAATACTTTCAGTAGTCACTGTAAGAGAGACATATACCAAACACACAATGTGATTCCACATTTAACAGTATGTTTGGGCAGGCCCATTTCGGTATCTAATGATCAGTTGTTAGCACCTCTGCCAAGGAAGTTGTGTCTTTACCTGTAACTGTTTATTTGTGAACAGGAATGCGCAAAAAGTACTGAACCATTTGCAGCAAACTTGGTGTAGGGATGGGGTGGGGGCCAGGGAAGAACCCATTACATTTTGGTTCGGATCGGGTTACAGAGGTACATCTAGGATTTATTTTTTATTTTCACTCTCCTTAACACTTCCAGATAGGGCAGGGAGGTATGCGCTCTACTGAGTGCCAGTCTAGTTGTCTAAATCTGTGTTTGTTATAAAAACAAACAAACTCAAAACATCTTATTTGAGAGGAATTTTATTTTTGTGTCTTGTCCATGTGGATATGTAAGAGGTGCAGATTTGGCTCTGTTCAACAAAATGTGACTGTGTATGTAAACTCTGTCAGGGACAAATACGCGTTGTAGTAGTAATGACCTTGTTTTTTTTTTTTTTAAACAGCTTGCTTGAATTGTATTTCAAAACACTTGGCAGGAATCCAATAAACAAATGAAGTTTATTGCACCATTCCCTGTTTCTCCCAAACAAGTTAATCATACAAGGGTTTACTGTGATTTCGAATGTCATATTTATTTCTGAGTTTACAGTGAGTGTCTTTGTGAGCTTTATGAGCTTTCCCAGACCTTTCGGGCCAGGAGCACTACCCGCACTGATCCTCCCATGCGTTTCCCATGCACTTTCAGCGTTTCGGCGAGTCTGTGTCTGATTTCATTGTAACTTTTGGTTGGGTTTGTTCTGGCGGAAACGAGTCGGGATCGCTGCGTGTTGTCGGCATTGCGACCGTTAAGCATCGTTTCAAAAGTCCACAGGTTTTTTGTTTTTTTTTGTAGCTCACTCAATAGCCAAGAGGTTCCGTCCTCACTTAAACCACCCACTCTGATAATGTATTCCCTGTAAGTATTAAATGGCGCTTTGGAGAAACGCTTTACCAAATTACACCGGCTGTTCACACAGCTCCTCCTCGGTGTCACATCTTCCCAAAAATGAAGGCAAATGATTGATTGCAGAAGTTTTCCTCGACTCGATCGGACTGGAGTAAGGTGATATCTTAAGCCCAGCGTCAGCAATCCATGACGGGGAAGGAAACTGGAGTAGCAGTGACCTTGTTGATGTTGTAAATCACGGAACATTTCATCGGAAGTCTATCCGCCATCGCGTTAACCTATGCACCGAAGGAAGTGTTAAAAAATAGTGAAAAAAACTGGTTTGGATACAATGAACCCCGCCGGCTCAGATGTAATTCCTTGAATCTCCCTAGCACTGACTGAAATGGGTTTGCTCGTCTGAGGATCCTGCAGCAGAACATGATAAATGGTAAATCTGGTTTTTAACATCTGCTGCCTCTTCACGCAGCAGCGGAGCTGATGGACAACGCTGTAGGAATTTTGACTACCGTTCACAGCGCCGCCCTGGCATCGGCCGCCGTGGCGTCAGCTCCAAACGGCTGGAAGCCCACGGATGCTGGGGCGCACTGTGCGTCCGGGCAGGCGCCAGCTGTGATTCCCGGTCTTTCTCTAATCGGTGTGGACGTTTTCGTAACATACTGCTTGTGACAAGAGGCTCTTCTCTCTTTTGTAGTGTCTGACCGGAGCTCTACTCCGTAGTGTCCTGGTGGTTCTCTTGTTGGCCAACACCTGTGGGAAACGTAGATGTAACTATAAAGAAATACTGGGCTCCTACAGGGAAGTCATCTTCGTTGAGCTGCAGAATCTGGTATGAGAACATTGTTGCAGATACATCTATGTGACTTTGAGACTTTGATGCAGACTTTTTTTTTTTTTTTTTTTTTAAATTTTAGTGCCTTTATTTTGCATTCCATTAACTGGCATGATCTAAATGTTAGTGTATTCAGAGCAGTTGCATCTGTGATTGAACATGTAGGAAATATTATGATGATAGGCTGCCCCCCAGTGTTTGCCACCTTGTTCACTGTGCTAGCTTCTCTGTCACAGTCTCATCTTTTTTTCTTTTCTTTTGAATGAAAAGCAATTTTAATTTCTGTCAATAAATCTTTTGCAGAACTTGACAGGTTCATTTAATCCCTCCAAAGACAGAGACCCCTGTCCCCCAGGAAAGGTAATGGCACTACAGTATGTAGACTTTCAGCACCATGGACAGGGTGATAATAAACTCATGACAGTCTAATAATAACTCATAACAGTCCTGATATGGTGATGCTGTGGGCCTCGCAGGAACATGTCACGTTATCGGTCTGTGTGGCTGCCGCACATTAAGAATTTCCCCAAGGGAATTATGAGGTGTAACTTCAGGTTGTTGTATAGTGCCATCAACAGATGAACGAGACTTGCTTTTTCAAATACTGTTTTCTTTTCTTCACTTTCTGGGCTGCTGTCCCGTGGCAGGCTCGTCGCATCCTGGTTTCGATTTACAGTATGACACGGCAGATACGGTGTCAGAGGAATGGCAAGCAGCAGTCTGACTTGGAGAAGCCTCTAGAGAGCATGGAGCAGCTCATCATTCAAAACTGCAGTCCCGATTATCTGGTGAGGGCAAGGACTTGAAAGAGCTATGTTCTTCCATTTTTGTTGACTGAATATATCTGTCGATCATTAATTCTCCCACAGTCTACGAGCAGAACAAAAAAGCACAGCACGGAAAAATATGTTCCACCTACAAACCCCGCCCACACGTAGAAATAACAAAACAATTCTTCTATTTCTGAGCTTCCAAATCACAGGTTGGGTTTGGGAAATGGTTCACAAAGGATGTATACAGGGATTCATAAATATCCTTAATAAAGCTACGCTGATAAAACAGTATCAAAGCAGATAAATGGGTTCAGGTGAACTTTTTACTGCATAACAATACTTTTCTTCTGGTTGTATGCCTCCAGGGGAAGACAACCTCTTGTTCGGCTGTCAAGAAAATACGAGGAAAGAAGAGAAAGAGGATCAGGTTGATCAAAATTATCAAGGCTCTGATCACCTGTTGGCAGAAACTTCAGAGCGTCTATATGCTCTCAAAGTAGGAAATGTTGTGTCTTCCTGATTCCTGTAAACCTGCTTCTTTCTCATGAAGATATATATGGTGAATTTCCAGAAACAGAGGATATTATTACATGACCAATGGCCCACTGTATTTAGATAGCTGTTCAAATGCGGTGTCACAAATGTTTACTGTTGTCAAGTTCTCAGTGTTTTGTGTATTAAAACCATACCAGACTTTGGATGTCGGCAGTGCTCCTTGTTTTATGGGACGGTTTTATAATAGCCACAAATAAGCTAAAAATATCCACAATGCATTCAAATACTTTTAGAATATGCTCATTTTCCAAGGTCTCTCCTGTTGTCACAACCCTTATTTTTGTGTTTGTAAGCCATTTGTCATCACACCCATGAAATGTTCCTCTGTCAGTTATGTTACGAAGTATATGCCATGTAATTAAAAATGTTAAATGTCTTTATTATTATTATTATTATTATTATTATTATTATTATTATTGGTAGTAGTGGTGGGGGGGGGGGCGGTGGTATAATATCAGAAAAGCAGACTCCTGTTGTTCACAGTACATTTTTCAATTACTGTGCAGCAATTATACAAATCAGATGTGATAATAAATAAATGAATGAATAGACAGAATGACAAACAAAGTAAATAAATAATTATACAATAAATAGAAAATGACTTTACGTTACCTTACGGTACCTTTTTTAAAAATTTTTTTTTTACTGCTTTCAAGGAATCCCCATAGGGGCATGAGAGAGAAAAAAAATCTGAAATTTGGGGAAGATTTTGATTTACCTAATTAACCTAACAATATAATCAAGTTCACAATATCTTATATGATAACTGAACTGAAATATATATATATATATATATATATATATATATATATATATATATATATATACGTTTGTGTTTACGGTAAACCTGATTGGCAAAACACTCCTGAGAGAAGCGGAACTCTGCGAACGAATAAAGGGCTGTTTCTACCCGGAGCAAAAAATATGTTGCACGGCCTCGACTTTACGATTTCCTTACGATCCGAAACATCAACAAGTCACTACTCAAGGTATCGTTGCGGGACTAACGCAGTACTACTGGCACTTTTGCACAAATGTATTTTGAAAACCCGCTTGCTGTAATGTTTAATTTCCGTTATATTTTTTCGTTTATGTTTTTCAGCGACAAATGAGCTGCATCCGCCTGAAACTCTTAAAAAAAAAGCAGCATCACCCTGTCGCACTATCGAGCGGACGTGTGGAAGAAATCCTACTGACTCTTCTGAACAGGAATAACTCTCATGTGACCGTTAATAGCAGATTTTAGTCTTGTGTTGCGGAGAGAGTGTTGCAGTAGGTTCAAGTCAAGTAGCCCCTGATAGAGCGGACATGGCCGGCGGCAGCAGCACTGTAGGCATGGATCCAGATGTTGCTCTGAGGCTGTTCGAGGAGGGAGCCACTCTGGTGCTGCTGGGTGTTCCTCAGGGCACGGAGCTGGGGATTGACTGCAAGAGTTGGCAGGTGGGTCCCCGCTTCCGGGGAGTAAAGATGATCCCTCCAGGCCTGCACTTCCTCAACTACAGCTCTGTAAACTCACCAAGCTGTGGAAGAGAAATAGGCCCAAAGACAGGCCTCTTCCTCTCTCTTAAACCCAGAGAGATCCTGGTGGCTAATTGGGATCCCAAAGAAGAAGATCTGGACTTCTCGGCCTCGAAGAACGAAGAGGAGTTGAGTCGCATTCGGGCGACCTTGCAAGAGCTGGACCCTTACCTGGGTCCCTATCCATACGAGGTGATGAGGAAGTGGGTGTCCCTCACTGACCGCCTGAGCGAGGAGGTGGCCAATAACCTGCAGCCTCTGTCTGGTAGGATATGTGCCTACAGCGAAGTCATTCCTGAGATTGAGTTCAGACACACCAAAGACAGGGCTGAGCAGCCGCGGAACGACACAGCCTGCCAGAGCATGAGAGAGGGACTAAACAGGCTCCCCAGGATGAAGCACAGGGAGGGCACGGAGTTGCGCTTCTCCGTTGTCCCCAAGAAGACCTACCCACCTGGGGCAACACCAGCCGAGATCACCCGGTGCAGTCTGGACCTGAGCTATGCCCTGGAGACTTTGTTGGAGAAGAACTACCAGGTGCAGCCTCTCAACGTTCTAGGTATGTGTTAGATATACCAGTATTAGGTCTTTAAAATAGCACACTGCTACATTTTAATGGGTTTAAACTACCTAAATTTCCTCTCTCCACTCTCAGGGGAGCTGCAATTTGCCTTTGTGTGTTTCCTAATTGGAAATGTGTATGAGGGCTTTGAGCACTGGAAGCGTCTCCTGGCTCTGTTGTGTCGCTCAGAGGATTCCATACGGATGCGTAAGGATCTCTATCTGGGGCTCATCGCTGTGCTCTACCACCAGCTTGGAGAAATCCCGCCTGACTTCTTCGTTGACATCGTGTCACAGAACAACTTCCTCACCTCCACACTGCAGGTAGCTGCCCTCATTCGGAACACCATAAATGCTGGGGGAAAAATTTGCAAAGTCCATTGGAATGAAAGGAAAGAGTAATGTAGTGTCTGTCGGGAGATGCTTTTATTGTCACATCTCGACACGTGGAGACAAAAAAGGAATTCAAAAGAAAAAAAATATATGAATAGTTATGAACTTGTTTTACGATGGTTTGGGGAATCATAGCAGACATTTTGACTTGATATAGTAGGAAAAGCACAGGTGTTGCAAATAGCGTTGATAAAGAGTCAGCATGGACAATACTAGAATCCTGAAACTAAAGGAGCTAAATATAATTCTGCCATAGGTAACATTATTATTTACACCTGTGTTAAAGTGTTCCACTTTTAAGTAGCCCACTGTCAGTGTATTTTGCCTTTGAATCTAATGAATTATTAATTAAGTCAAGTCTTAGTAGTTCAGTGGTTTGGGATCACCTTTATCAAGGGTCTCAGAGAAGGTGGATCTAATTGCCTCACATTTCTCAGATCAACTCATATTTGGAGGTTATTTTTGGCATAGGTGTAAATTATTGTTGTTATTAGTTTTTTTTTAACTTTCTCAACCCAGGAGAGTAATGCTGTCAGAACTTGTTAGGAATTACCAGGAAGTGACAATTCATAAATCTGAAATTTGGGGAAGATTTTGATTTACCTAATTAACCTAACAATATAATCAAGTTCACAATATCTTATATGATAACTGAACTGAAATATACGTTTGTGTTTACGGTAAACCTGATTGGCAAAACACTCCTGAGAGAAGCGGAACTCTGCGAACGAATAAAGGGCTGTTTCTACCCGGAAAAATATAAACACACACTCTAGTTGGAATGGAAATATAGAAAATATACAATGTATTTTATAAATGTTTTATTTATACAGGGAGGCATCACAGGCCACTTTAATAGCCACAAGGAAAAAATAACTTCAACACTGAAATATGGGTCCTACACAACTCTGATGGCATTTATTCCATTGTAGAGATCAAACATTCCTCGTGTGATAAAAGAAAACCTTTGCACAAAAGGCTTTTCTCCGATTTGTAAATGTCATGTACAGCTCCTATACCATTATTATTGTAGGCCAAGTAGATGATGACATATTGCGTGTAAATCAATACTTCACATACACATGCATTGGTGATCCTGGAATGTTGTGGCCAATGTTTGCTGTCTTGGTCCAGGCAGAATGACACAGACCTGCCTGGACCAGGACGGCAAATCAACAGCGGTGTCAAAGCATCTCCTAAATCATTATTGTTCTCCAAGGATGTTCACATTTATGATTGAAATCCATTAACACTGTTCCACATTTTTCCCCCAGGACTTTTTCCAGTTTGTCAACGGACCTGGTGTAGATGGCACACTCCGGAAGCGAGCGGAGAAATTCAAAGCCCACCTGACCAAGAAGTTTTGCTGGGATTTCGACGCAGACACGGACGACTGTGCCCCCGTGGTGGTGGAGCTGCCTGACGGTGTTACGGTGGACTGAAACCGCTCTACCGGGGGCTTTACATTCATACTGCAGGCACGAGCAGGGATCAGTGCTGCAGGATCTGAAATCTGTGAAGCTTGGTCTCTAACACCCGATCCGAAGGTTCTCAGAAGGTTTGAGAAAACAGTTGGTCGGATGTGTACACAGTTTGTATCCTGTTAGAAAGAAGGCAAACGAGTTACTAAGTCATACTCTACGTTACGGTCGGGGTGGAGCTGCGGTATACTTAATGTCAGTGGTGCCCTCTGGTGGTGGTCTTCTGTAAGTTCCATAAGCGTGTTGTCTTACATTGCTTAGTAGTTTTATAGCCACAGTTGCATCACATTTATTACCAAAACCGATCCATTACTAATTTTTTTTTAACTATAGTGTAAAAATAGTTGAAGAGTTAATTAGTGGTAAGATTTATAAATAATATCATACACAAACGTGTCATCTTCATCAGTGATAGAGCACTTAAATTTTCACCGGAATGACCACATTCTGGTGACCTGCAGGGATGAAAGAGCCCTAATTGTGAACTCTACACTTAATATTGCCCAACTTTATGAACATTCTATATCAGATGTACAGGGGTTTGTTAGAGGACAATAAAAGTATAGTGCTGAGTGACTGTAGTGATTCTGTAGCTCACACAATAAATATAAATATTGCTTTATGTTGCTAAATCCTTTTTGTTTGATGTAGCCACACTGGAAAATGGCAGTTGTGGTTTGTAATGGTAAATTGGTCAAACATGAAGATCACCTCTCAATGGTTTTCTTCAGTACTTTTTTTCAGTTAACTTTTACTTTTCTATGATTGATTGGATGCCACATTTCCTTTAATAAATACAACACTTTTGATCCAAAACAGTTGTGTAGTGCTTTGCGGCAGTGCTGTCACTGAATCTTAATGCGTGTTTCAATACCTGTCCGGAGTCATCTCTTTCTCCTCCGCTAGATGACATTCATGGGCTTTTTGGGAAGATTTATAACTTCATGTTGAACCATCAGCCTCAACATTAAAACTGGGAACTGGTTTTAATCATGAGGTTTATCGGTGCATCTTCCTTTGTACATTCATTGGGAATGTCCAAATGTGCATTCACAGAGAATGAAAAGCTTCTGTTTTTGGTGCTGGGAAAACTAGGTTCTGATTTGAGTTGGCAGTGGGTGCTGTGCACAACAAGACTGTCAGCTGGACATGATCTCTAAACTTTATCTGATCTCAAACAGGATGATTTGTGAGGAATAACAGGTGGAGGAATGGGGTGCACAGATGACAACTGGATAACCTAATTACATGCAATTTATTACCTCTGTGTGTTTGTGTTTGTGTGTGTGTGTGTGTGTGTGTGTGTGTGTGTGTGTCTGTGTTTTTGACTGTGATGGATGGGAAAGGCCTTGTCTTATCCTGTTGGTCCATCGATCCAGTCACTCATTAATTTTTCCCCCTGGCCCTCCTGAACTTTCCTTCTCTCCAGCTGGACGTCTCCTCTTTGACATGCCCCGGCTCCATGAACCCATCTATACCATAACTACAAAGCTGCTGTGAAAAGGACTAAAGCCATCTAATGTAATTATCTGAATCAATAGAGTCTGGGCCTGTTGATTGAGATCCAAATATTTCTTCCCAGAAGACAGATGGTCTTGTGAAATGAATGGTAATGCTAAGCTTTATGATGTAAACTCCTCTTTTGTTAATTTACGCTCATCTTAAAAGAAGATCAGTTCTGTATATGTGGTCCACTCTCAGACCACTGAGGCCCTGCACTGGTTGTTATTTTCCTTTTGGATGCAATTAAATGGAGAAAATGGCTTGGAACACATGGTGGAAACATACCAGCACAACATGGAAGGAAATGTGCGCCAATTATTTGTAGATTCCTTTTCCTCTCTGGGGATGAAATGCTGTACATTGTCAGTGAAGACAGAAATGACAGTACTGGGACGTCCTTGGCATTCCAGCCCCTCCATTAGAGGTGGAATTACAGCGCACGGCAAGTCAGCGAACAACTCATTAAGTGTCCAGCTTTTCTGTGCCGCACGCACCCTCATCACCCTCAGTGAACGATCTCCTACAATGCTTCTGGTATGGCAACCATTTTCCTTTTAGTCTCTCTTATTTGTTTCGTTTGGGAGCGAAGCACGCTGGGAAATGAGATGCGTTGATTTGTGCAGAACCTCTAAGCGTAGCAGGCCCTGTCAGTCATGGTGGAGCTTTCTCTCCATTAGATGTGAGCTGGTCATTTCCGTGGGGCTCACGAGCTGCTCACCCTGCCAGTGTAAACACAGGCCCCTCTGTTTCTCTCTCAGTCACTCACCCGCTCTCCTCCCCCCTTCACGGCAGCAAGTAGGATGGATATTGGTGTGTGCGCACTCGTGTGTATGCGACTTCTTGACCGAGAATTGATTCTGGTTTTAATTTTATTTACAGTTGGCTTAGAAAAAAAAAACAGGCTTTTAATCTTGTGTAGGTGATTATCTAATTATTAATTTTATTTAATGACCCAGGGGTTTCTGATCACCCCCGCATATGCAATAAATGGGTAAAACTGTAGTGTCCAATATGGTGGAAATTCAGAAATATACAGGGAGATTTGCAGGATTATCAGCACACAGAGATTCAGTATTAATTGCCTGCTGTTTTTGCATCCTCCTGTGCCTTTGCATTTCTCTAAATGCTATATTTTTGTATAAGTTTTAATTTCAGGTTGTCATTTCTCGTGATTTTCCTGTTGCCATATAGATGAATTGTTGCCATTTCTTTGCCTGCTGTCCGTCTTTCACCCATTGATGTGAAGTCCGTTTCTTACTCAGACTACTTTTATGTATGGCAAGATGCATAATTATAATGAATAGCTTGTCAAAAACTTGGGCTTTTTGGTAATTGCCCATGTCGTAAGATTACATTTGGGTAACAATGGTGGCCCAGCAGTGAAAACAGTGCTTACTATGTAGAGACTGCATAGGCTAAAAGTATATTTACAAACCTTGGCAGTGTGGTGGGACAGGATGTCAGTTTAAAACTCTTGACTGACTTGACCCATGACTTGTTCTCATAAACTAACTATATGACTATGGCTTGAAAAGTTTGTACTTGTCCATCTGTTCTGTGGATTCTGTTCCTGTCCACACACATCAGTTTCCAGCTGCTACTTTCTCTCACTTTTTTTGGAGTTTTTTTCCCTGTGCCTCATACACTAAGTGTGTGTGTGTCGATGACCAGTCTTTGATTCCTCACTAGTCCCTCTCTGTTGCAGTACCAAAGGGGCTTCACATGTCTGACTCACATGACCCGAATGTGAGGCAGGCACGTGTACATTTTCCCAGGATGTGTATAGTGTGCAGCATGGGGCGTGTGCACATTTTGAGCTCTGGTGCCCAGACATATGGACGGGGATGGGTGAGGGGTACTAAAAGCAGGGATGGACGAGGTTAGAAATCCCTCCTGGAAATTTCATACACACCACAGTGCGAGTGTGTGAACAATATGTTCTGTTGTAGTGATCTGCTGAAGTGATTAAAGGCAGGAACTAAAAACAAGGCGGTGGACCTTTGAGGTTTGGTCAGCAGACGTGTGTGTGTGTGTGTCAGTGTCTGTGTGTCTGCCTCTCTGATCACGTACAGCATAAGGACACGACAGCTGTCCAATAAATTTCCCAAGCTAACTAATTAAAGTTGTAGAGGTGAAACAAGTACACACTGTGATTAGCACACTTGCAGACACAGCAGCACAACAGAGACAGAGATAACCTCCACTGTCATGTGTCATTGTTGTCACAGAGCTCATAAAAGTGTCTGCGCCTGTGCTGTATATCATCCTTGAGAGCTTAACTAAACATCGGACGAGTCATTTTGAATGAAGCAAAGTTTAGACAAACCACAGTAAAGATCCTTTCCTGGCCCCTTCTGCCAGTCTACAGTCTATCAGATATCTTTCTCTCTCCCCCACCTGCCCATCAGATGACTGATCTCTAACTTCCATTTTTAGTATGTGTGTGTTGTCTTTAGTTGTGGCACTCAGAGCATGAACTCTGGCAGACCTTGTCACAGCAGCAGGGATTTGAATAGCCCTGCACCCCAAATAAACACACACAATCTCTCTCTACTGCTCACTCTCTCACCATACCCCTGTTTTTCTTGAGCAGTTTTGTGTGTGTGTGTGTGTGTGTGTGTGTGTGTGTGTGTGTGTGTGTGTGTGTGTGTGTGTGTGTGTGTGTGTGTGTGTGTGTGTGTGTGTGTGTGTGTGTGTGTGTGTGTGTGTTCTGAGGTGAAAGCAGACCCCTCATGGTAGCCCCACACCCAGGGGAGAACCTGCTGAATGGTTACAGGGCGGAGAGGAAGGGCAGAAGGGAAACTGAGTAGACCAGGCCTTTCAGATGGTTCTCTGAAGAGGATGAAAACATGAATCTCTCAATGTTTTCTACTGTGTATTAGTCATTCCTGTTTTCTTCCATCCATTTTTCTGCGTTCAATCAATTTTCTGTACTTTCTCTTTGCCTCATTTCTACGCACCCTCTGCCACCTGCACCAGCACCCTCCACCTTGTGAATAATTCAGTGATTTCTGATGTATTATTCAGACTTTTTTCACACACACACACACACACACACACACACTGCTTTTGTCTGCTTTGATTTTTTTCGCCCCCATTAATGTTAAAATACAGAAACCTCTCCTTTGTTTATTCCCTGTTTGAAATTCTCCCTCTACATGCCTCATGTCCTGCCCCGAACATATCGGATATGAAATACTGTATGATATCAGCAGGTGTGAGGATTTTGCCCATGGAATGAGAGATTCAAACATTTAATACCAGTGGTAAGTGAAATTGCTTTTTAATAGCTTTTTCCCCTTGGTGAGTGCATGAAATGCAGGGGGTGCAAGTGTGCACAGGAGTCTCTTGTTCTGTCTAAATTACAGCTAAATGTAGGGCAGCTGTAGCTCAGGTAATAGAGCGAGTCGGCCATGGTAAGGTTGGTGGTTTGATCTCCATCTCCTCCTGTCCACATATCAAAGTGTCCTTGAGCAAGACACTGAGCCCCAAATTACCCCTGATGTGTACGTATATGGAAAAAAAGTGTCAGTTGTTTCTGACAACAACTTCTGCAAAATGGATCTAACGTAATACTCAGCGACATTGGATGCCATTTTTGTGTTAATTTGGAGTTTCCTATGTGGCAAAAGTTAAGCGATGACTGCTTTGCCTTGGCTTGTTCCAGGCATTTTTTTTTTTTTTTTTTAAATAAAATAACATAAAATAAAATGAACAAAAACAGACATTTAATTAATTTTCGTCTTTGTAAGACAAGAAGGAAACTAATTAGGTGTGCAGGTGTGTATAGTCCTCCCTCACTGATCATGCTGTAGCTTATTCTTTAAAGTGCAGGATTTGTTTTGGGACACAGGGAGCTTTTAAAAAGCTGTCAAGAAATCCCGACCTCCCCAGTTATATTCCGGCCTCTCTTTAATACAGTAAACAGTAAATCTCCCCCTTCCTTTCTCTTATGTGTACTTTTTTCCCATCTCACTCTTTCCTACCGTGTTCGACTTCCTCCATCCTCTGCTTCTCCCCGTCCAGGCTCAAATTGAGTAATGGGATCATCATCCAGAGTAGCAGAGCAGCGAGAGTCAGGTCTGATCCGTTATCAGTATTTTCTATTTTGTTGTCCCATTTCTAAATCTTAGGCCCCCAAAATTCCCTCTTAATCATTAGCAGACCTAAAAGTAACATCAGGGTAATTTTGTTAAGGTTATTAATCCAATAAAACTTTATTGAATTTTTTTCTAAAGACTTTTCCTCCTTCTCTCCGGCTCTAACTCTCCTTCAGTGTTGCTGAATCCCAGACTCATCTCAGCTGATTGTCCCTAATCTGAGCCCTAGCTGTCTCATGTCCTGTCCTGCTGCTGTCCCCACTGCAATTAAGTCTGTCTAATTGGATGAGCTTCTGTCAGTGTGTGTGAATACATATGTATATGTGTCCATGTTGGTGCCAGGCTTACTGGAGCCAGGTGGCCACGTGTTTGGCTCACACAAGGCAATTTTTCTATCAACATTAAACCACAGACAGTAAACACAACCATGTGATGCACACAGAGTAAGGCAGATGCTTCGGAAGACATTAGATTTTACCAGGACTGGGACATTTGGCCTTAAGTTTGAAATTTAGTTAAAGTTTGTATGCAGACATGACAAAAGTTGTTTAAATTCATTCAAAGATGTTAATGGAACAGTAAAGAAGATGTAATGGTCCTTGATCTGAGATATGTGGCCTAATGGGTTAGTATAGATAAGCTGTAGCTGAGAATTCCAATGGTCTCTAATGAGTAGGTTGGGTCTTGAAGATGACATGGGAGAGGTTTGGACAGGCCAGGGTCAGAGAGAACATTAATGCAAACAAAATCAAGAGTCAACTGAACATATCAAATCATCTAGATAAAAAAAAAAGGCTTCTGGCTTCAGCAACAATCCAGCAACATGTTGCGGTGTGCTGTAATTGTGGTATGGCAGTTTAGAGATAATTAAGGGGCTTAAATCTCACAAACCAAATCACTAACAACTTGCAGAAGCTGTTTATCTGCCATGATGTCACTCAAAGCTGAAACAGAGCATTTTTCTACCATAAACACTTTTGCGAACATCTCCCTCTCTCCCTCTGTGCGGAAAACCCAGGAGTATCACTCATACGTTTCCACAAATGCATTCCATGCTTTCCCTATGCTGTCCCTCTCCCCTCTCCCCGTGTCACCTTCTTTCTGTTATGTGGGCTTTGTCTGTTGCTGCTGGTGATGGTGATGTTTTCTTCTGACCCATGGCGTCCGGCCAGTAAACAGATATTTGCCTCAGTCCTGGTCGGGATCCACATTTCTTCTCTGGGCCTTCTCCATATACCGCATTACCAATGAACCACAGCTGGCTAATGAAAGTCAGGCCCACGCTGCCCACAGAACGCCGTCACAGAAGCTACTGGAGTGTCCTGAGAGGAGTAGAAGACTACTATGTTGTGTCCTCATTCTTTGTTCCAGTGAATCTTTGTATGAATATTTAAGGCTTGATTGAGTACAGGAACACCAAGACATGATATATTGAGTATATTGGTCAATCCATTTGCAAACATACTGTAATTATTCAGAAAAAAAAACCATTAGTATTACATTGGTATTCACTTATGTCTTACTCCGCATCTTCAACTTCAGTTCTCCTCCTCAGGTGACTTTGAACTTCTGTTCTTTAAAGCCACTGAGCCCACAGTAGATATCATATTGGTTTCACAAATGTGTATGTATGTGTATGTTGTGTGATTTTGTACGTATGTCTGCGCATGTATATATGTATGCTTGGGACACACTGACACATACACACAATAAAACCATTTCCTCTGTTTTACCAGGTGGAGAGTCAGAAGCTGACAAGGGTATCCACCTCTCTTTTCAGATTTAGGGTGTCTTGTTCTTGTAGTTTCTTGAGGGAAGACGTCCAGTCCAAAGTAAACATTTGATCTGAGAGCTCACTCAGTCACATGCAGCTGGCACTACAGAAAAGACAGCACTGGCCATCTGTTGAGTTATATGCACGGATGCAGAGTGAAGATCTGCTTTTTGGCTAATGACATTCTGCTCTCACAGCTTCCAGTCTGCATCCCTTCCTGCACCCCCAACACCAGGTCTGCCAGGATTCATGGGTAGACCAACAAAGACCCACAAAAAAGAAGGAAACACGTGCGGTGATCTGGTCTTATTTAATGGTCAGAGAGGGGGAAGGAAGGGGTGTTTTTATACAGAAGATTGTTGCTGGCTGTCACTACCCTATCAGAGGGGTGCACAAAGACATCCAACCTGCGCTATACTTTCCTCCTTGTAACGGTCGAACTACTTTTATATTGGCATGCTTAAATGGTTATTAGGACCATGGTTTTATTACTGTCAAAATAAGACTATGTAAATTTTGAAAGAAAAAATAACACATTCTTCCTCCTACAAATGGAAAGTAGAATTCATAAGCAATAAAACACTTTTGCTCAGTCCAATTCACTCAGGGGTTTGAACCTACAGTCTTTTTTGGTCTGGGTGAATGAGTAGCTCATAGTGACTAAGATTAGCAAACTTTAGATACATATTGCTGTAGAAAGGAAATTATTTTTATTGATTTTTTTTTTTTATCCTTCTACTCTTCCGCTACTCTTTTGCTTATGGCCACAGTGGTTGTGCTCATAAGCAAAAGTTTTGCAAAAGTTGTATAAGCGTGGAACATGACCGTTTGTCTTTTTACAAATAGAAGAGAGAAGAAAGAGATCAACAGTCCTAGTTAGTTGGGTTAATAATCAGTTAAAATACATATTTTTTGAATTATCTTACAAGAAAAAAGCAAGATCCTTAACTCTCACTGGACTGCCATTTTGTGTATGTAGGTGTGTGCCAGTTAAAAGCTCAGAGCAGTCCTGGTGGTGTTGTATGGTATTTCAGATGAGTGTTTTGCGGTTTTCTTAAAGACAGATAGGGGAACTAACCATATGTATAAATATTTTCCTCTCAAAATCTCTCATCAAAAGATGAGTGATAATGTGTCACAAACAATAAGCTTTGAGGATTCATCTGCTGATGTCTCTTCTTCTGTAAAACGACCCCCCCTTTTTGATTGTGAATGAATGAAACACAAACAGATTTTCACACAGCTGTTGGCACTGTTAAACTTGGACAATTTGGGAGAATTTGCACAGTAATAAAGAACTGTCAGTTCATTGATTTATAAAAATGACTGAAACAATTTTTTTCTTTTTCTCTATTTTAGGGATGTTTGTGCTTGGCTTTATTTTTGTGTGCATGTATTTGTTTATTTCGCTGTCTAATTTAATTTGAAAGACAGTGTTTCACTCTCCTTTTCTCTTGGCAGCCATGTCAATCTCATAAAAGCAATTGAATGGCTGGTAAATTGGTGGCAGTTACACCCAACCAATTTGGTGTCCAGCTTTTCACACAATTATTTGGCCCGGGAGAGACCTCAGTCTCCAGCGAGGACAGGGGAGCGTATTGTAAATGTGCTTGTTTGGGTTTTAATGTTAAGAAGAAGAGATTCTGACTTTTTGAAAGTCAAAGGGGCTGGTGACTGGGACATGAATACTGTGAGGCCATTAATCAAATGTATACATACCGTACAAAGCAATGAAACCTCCTTTCCCTTTGGGATGTACTACTGACGCCTACATGCTTTAGGGGGATTGGGGGCTAATCTAACAGAATTCCTGACTGGTCCAATTGGGAATTCCTTCCGTTGTAGCCATGCCTCAGTTTCAGCAGTAGTGCTTCAGTGCTAAGTGGTTACAGTCTGCCTTAACTTAGATATCTGGGGTCACCCATGCACAAATTCTTGCCTTAATAACCAATAGCCTGAGAAAACACAAGGCAGGCTGTAGATCAGCACGTCGGGGTTTCTTAATCCAAAGCACACAAATGTACTTACATGTGCATGCATGCACTCCCTCTCTCTTTCCCACACACACACACACACACACGTGTTTTACTGGCACATGTTCTGTGATTGCTGTGGCAGATATCCTTCATATCCTGTCCCGTAAAGATTCAATATTTGTTAGTCTTTGAGATTCCTGGATGAGGGGCTAAATCCATGCTGTCACTACTCTGTGAGGCTGATAATTTTATATGCATTAAACAAATCATCTCGGAGGCAGCTGCAAGTAAAATGCTCCTTCTCCGCCAGGTCATCACAAACATCTGTGTGTCACAGATGAAGAGAACTAGGAGCAAATGAATATAGAGTATGAATTACTTATTCCTTCTCACAAACTATTAAAAATGTACACTTTATATGTGCCAGGCTCTGTGCTTAAAACTGAGGATTGTTGACGAGGAGAAACTGTGAATTGGAATTAACTGAAAAGGAAGTTCATTAGTACTGCATGCCTCTAGTGAAAATCTTGAGATCCCAGGTAATAGGCATGAAAGTATTTTGTATGATTGATGGACTCAGTAGATGCAGGGGCTGTGGGTCATGGGATCTGGGTTGGGGTCAAGGACAAGGTCGTGGGGATCATGGAAAGTTTGTTGATGGGTTTGTCTGTTTTGATGAATTGCTGGTGATTCAAAAGGCCAAGTTGTGGTGTTAAAGCTAAGCTGCGAACAGGCAAATATTTCCGCCCTTGGTATTTGTCATAACTAAAATTATACTGATTTGAGGCAAACCGTGACCACAGGACAAAGGCTCTCTACCAAGATTTTTACTAGAATAGCCATCAAAAACACAGCCAGGAGGTTTTTGTTTTCTTTTTGCTGTACTTTTCAATACAAACTGCAGTGTTGTTGGGAAGGTTAATTTTGACTAAAAATATTTAGATTATACGATAAATTCTTAAAGAATATGAATAAATATGAAATGAGTATTAATACTTTTTACAATTATATATTGATTTATCTTGTGAGTGCAACATCACCTTTTAAGTGGATGTGGCTGACTTGTTAGCAAACAGTTGACACATCCAGCAGTTAAAAAGCAACATTAGCATTCATTTGGAGTCATGTTTGTGGCCACCAGGTAAATTCAACATTCACTCCCTTTTTGCTCTGTTCTTGGTCTCTGCCAGCGCTTGAGGGAAAGCTCTGGCAATGGATCTTTTAACAAGTACTTATTTTAACTCAAACCATGGTCTTTCCCAAAACCTAACAAGGTCATTTTTGTACCTAAACCTAACCAAACCTTAACCATAGCACTGTCACCTCGTAAAACAGATTCATTTTTTACCAGTGATTTGTAAGGGTTTTGGAAGGCACAGACAAATTTTGTCTTCCTGTCGATATAGACGTCCCATAAGAAAACTTTATATTGTGTCTAGCTACAGGGCATGGACAAACGACATATTTTGTCATTTAATTAGGAGGACTTGTTGACCATTTCACACTATGAAATTAGATCATATAGCCCACAGTTTGCTGACTGTCCACACACTTGCTTGGCTTCCCTCTACAGGAAGCAAGTGAACTTTTGATCAAATTGTACAGAGTGTGACTGCATGGCCAGACAGTAGGGGCACAGGTGGGGAGAAGTAGGGACAATTATGCCCCCCCATGATCCATGTCAAACCCATTCATTAGTCCTTCATACTGTTGGTGTTCCTTCCAGCATCACACACAATCCAGGCTTGGTCCTCTCACAGTCTGGAGAAGAATTCCTGTCTTTATTAAAATATGAGATTTGTTTGGCAAGCACTGGGTCATATGAAGGATTACACCACCAGACCAGAGTCTGTTTAAACCTCCCTGGGCCTATACCATAACTCTCCTTTAAACCAACATGCCCCATACTCCCATTCAAACTGTACACTTCATAACTGATTTACCGACAGTGATCCACCTATCAACCATGATTACATTCCAAACTGTATTATGGCAACAGTCCTTTTGCAGTTTGTAAAAGCCAAGTGTGAGACTTGGAGGCTCTCCTGATAGTAATGTATGTGCACACAGGTATGTTTAGGATTTTTCAAGGGTTTGGTGAAGTGGACATTCAGTAGGGTATGTAGAGTTGAGGCACTGACAGCAGCTGTTCTTTGTTTTCTATATGTTCTGTGCATTATACTAGAATGTACAGTTTTTCTGTGTCATAAAAAGCATGCTTAAGGAATGGCAGCAGGAGGACAAGGGCAGATACGAGTGCAGAGATCACTATTTAGGCAATTTGTATGATTTCATATCTACCCAGGTGAATACAAACAGAATCAAGGACTGTATGCAAATTGTGTTGCAAAAAGAAGCTAATGTTAGTCAGGTTTTACTAGCCAACGTGTCTGGTGGTTTCCCTTACTATCCTACACACCTCAAAGTAGCTATGTGATTTGGGGTAAAGGTGGATATAGTATCTGGTCGTTGCATTGTGGTTGCCTTTGGCATGGGATTTGATTTATTGCTCTGTGATGCTTTTCATCCATTGATATCGTCACCACACCACCAACCAGATGTGTCTGACATTATCAGGCCACTTCATGCTTTAATTAAATACCCCACTGTAATTGTGTTTATATACTCTGGAGAGGAGATGGTGATGCTAGATGTGTGTTATCGAAAAGGAGAAGAATACTGAGCCTTTCTTCAACTTGCTGGGTGTTGTCTTCAGTATCAACAATCTCCACCGGCACCAAAACCTTGCAGGAAGTCAACAAGTCCAAGTTCAAGCTGACCTGTCACAATTCTTACACATGGTATATCCTTAGTCAACGTGGCCCTGATATGTGGTTACATTTTTGAGGAATTTAAGGATAGCTAAAGTGCAGCTGCACTGGTTTTGCGCATTGGCTTAATTGCTACCCCATAGTATATATGTACCTAACATGAGTATCATTACATTTGTCTCAAAAATTGCCACCTCCACGACCGCAACAATACACTGCCACCAACACAAACACGTAAACAAAACAGCAAAAATTGCAATATAAGGCTGTTAAGTTTGAATTAAAAAAAACATAAATTTTCCATATCACTATTCCAAGTACTGCAGTGGGCTTTATGCTGCAGATGTGTGTGTATGTGTGTGAGAAAAAGAGTGAGAGACCATGTGTGAGTGCTACAATAAAGTGCTATAGATGACCCTGCTTTACAGAAACAGTGTTGCTCCTAAATTTCATAGTCTTGTCTCTCAATTGCCAGGTGATGTAATGGTTCACTTTTAAATTGTGATCTGTAGGCTTTAGCTTCTATCTTTATCTTTTTAACTTGTTTTTGTTGCTGAGTCAGTATGACATCCTGGCTATATCCCTCAAACGCATACTGTAGACCCTTCTGTCTGCTTCTCTCTGAAATAGTTTTTTTTGTTTGTTTTTCCAAAAACTGGGTAATATTTCCTTGGGGATTGCAGTTAGTGATAGTGTGGGCGCCATGCTAGCTTCTATGGCTTTAGTGACTAGCAGCAGCTAACAACAAAGAGCCGGGGGTTAGCAAGGGGTCAGTTGTCCAATATGGGCGCAATTCTTTGGCATACTGGACTGCACATACACATACTCCCCAATTGGTTTTGAACACTACCCTAAATTTTATTACAAGGAAACTCAAATATAATGTCCTGGAGACTTAACCTTACCCTAATCATAACCACTGTTCCGAATGTCAGCTTTTTCCCAATTGGGGACATGGCTTTTGTCCCCAATTGGACAAGCGGTCCCGAGTTAACTGGTCTTTAGTCTGAAATTTGTCCCCAAAAGTAGCCTATGTCAGAGTCACACACACACACACACACACACACACACACACACACACACACACACACACACACACACACACACACACACACACACACACACACACACACAGTACCAAGTGATTGGACCTCCAGCTTTCATAACTCTCTGTGCTTCTCCTCTGTTCTGACCCTGTGCCAGATGCTGTGATATGAGATTATTATGTGTGAAATGAGGAGCCCTCTAACTTTCTCTTATGATCCAGGCAGCGGACAAATCTGGGTTAAAGACAGACCATGGACGGTGCTGAGAGATAGCTGCAGGCTAATGCTGCACCACAGGGAAGGTACCATACTGGACTAGTGGACTGGATTCTTCCAAATCATTACACATAACTTTCTATGTATCACGGAGCCTGAAGGAGAAAGGTTTAGAGAAAGAGGTGATGGAGGCATAACCATCTCCTCCAGCTTGGGCTCCTTTCATAAATGATCCCAGGTTGAACAAACATTCACCTCGGCATGAAGTGCAGTCCTCACCTCCTAACCTGCAATTCCGATCCCTTGCAGCCCTCTGCAGCATCTGTCTGACTCTGCTGCGATGGCATTCCCTGCATACCTGTGCTCTCAACTGACCGGGGCACATGCACAGGTCACAGGACCACAGCGGGGAGCGGATGTATGCGTACTAACTCAAATCTCCATTGACAACCCCATTTTCGCATTATTGCAGATTAATCTTTCCCAGGCTGCGCAGGTATAGGGAATATGGGTCAAGCTGCTGAGTGAAGGGAGGGTGACGGTGTGAGGCAGGGTGGGAGTGAAGGTGGCTATTTGAGCGAGAAGTTTCAACCCTGGTCGACTGTGACCTCTGACTTCCTGATGTGAACCTGAGCCGAGCTCAGTAGAGACCGACCTCCTCTGACGGAGTAATTAGCGTGAACGATAACGCACAATTGGTTACAGTTGGATTAGCTTGAACCCATCTAATAAGGCATGCAATGCACCAAGTGGCTCAGTGAAGCGCTCAAGCTGGGAAATGAATCACACTCTTTGATGTTTTAATGAAATGCATCTCTCTCTTCTCAGCTCACTGGCTGCTTGTTTGCCATATGAACTATAGATAATGATAGTGGTATAAAGTTTCTGGAACAAAAGACCAATAATGAATGACCAAATAAATACAAACAGACTTTTCACAATATATTAACATTACCCAATCCTATATTTCCATCTTGATTTCCTTCCTTACTTATTCAGTTTATTCCTTGCTCTCTTGTAGCAGTCTTAAAAAATGTCTCCTCTGCCTTCTCTTGAGCACACATTGTGTGTCCACAAGCTTCTCCATCTTTAAGTCTTTATTTCTAATTTCAGTGAGGTTGATAGCTCCTTTAGATGATGCAATACAATCAGTGATGCCATCTACAGGCCTACAATGCATTTCATTGTAATGTTCAATTTGGACTTTTTTTAAGTGTTCATGTCAAGAGTCCCCAAAGAAAAACACATTATTCCACAGATTCTCATGTAATAAAATGCAATCCCTGGGACCCACACCTGAATAGAGTTTTGTGTCTCATTTTATTTGGGTAGATCAATCCTTATATTAAACTTTCAAACAGTGTAATGTATTTACAGAGTAGCAGTTAATACAATGTATGAATCCAGTCAATTTACTTTATGTCTATAAAAGACTTGGAGCACAGTTTGATTCTTGCAGTAATTGCTCTAACTATCCAAATGCACAATGATCTAATGTTTTAATTCAAATGGGAATCAACTGTTGTTCAACAGTGAAAGAAGTCAGGGATGACCCTGAAAAATCAGCAATAATCAACGTTTCAAGGTTACTCACAATTATTTCTCAACTTTTTGGGATTACCGTTGACTTTTCAGGGTTAAATAAATTCAAAGAGCTCAAAGTCCATATTCAAAGTTAAGACTATCTTCAAACTATATACCAAAATTATTAGGTTCAATCAATTGTGATCTCTAATGACTAATGTTTTGCATTTCGCTGTCTTTACATATGAATGAGATAATCAGATCATCTGTATCATCTGTTGCCTACCTGGTGGTCTGCACTACCAGACGCACCTTCTCCTTCTCCAATGTGATAGGCTGCTATTGGATTGATACAAAGTATGTAAGTTGAAAATCAAAATCATTCCGAGTCAAGTCTAAAGGCATCAGCTTCGGGACTTGAGTCCACACCTCTACCATGTACCAGATTAAGCACACCTTTGTATCCCATGTCCAATGTCATTTAAAAAGAATACAGTATACAGAAGACCAGTGGACAAATTCTAACTTTAACTTTCTTCTACATTTATTCTCTCTTCTGATGCAGGTCCAAAAGCAAGTCGGCCATTTAATATGTAGAAGCATGACAAATATTCATTGTTTGGATATTGATAATAAATTTAAATTTGGTTTAAAAATGATCTGATTAAAAATGCAAAGATTAGGATTACATACTCTGTAGAGAGGCAGAAAATCCGTAAGTGGCAATTTCAACATACTTTTTGTCATGTAATAGTTGAGTGTCAGAATTGCACAGATGTTTTGATCCAGTTTATACTATAAATATCTCTAAAATAATTTTTGAGTGTATTTTGTTTACAATTTTCTCCTTATCACCACTAATTCCCATTCTTGGCTTGGGGAGGGTCTGTCTTCCCCAGTGGTGATGCCACCCACTTCTTTTCGCCTGATAACAAGCATCTCACGCAGGAGGGTGAATAGCATGCAAGGATGCTGATGATATCTCCCCAAACCCTTATGTCATCCACAGGTGCCCTGCTAGTGCAGTAAACAGTTGTGTTTGATTAGACCCAAAACAAAGAAGCACTGCCCTCAACTGTATCCAGGTCTCTGCAATGGTGGGCAAATGTGTGTTTCCTAGAACCAACCAGGCACCCCCCATATTTCTGCTATTTAACAGAGAAAGGGTTCTGCCAGACTGCAAAAGAATGGAATATTATTTAAGTATTCCTCCCTCTTCTTTCAAGAGACTGCCTCAAATCCCTACAAAGACCTGTGGGTCCTCTTTTGGAAATTCTTTTACAATAGACTGTACTATATTTTATTTTGCCACTGTCATACAATGCCGTATAATTTATTGCTTCTACTATACACCAGCAAGTATTTTATTGTGGCCAAGAAACAAATGATGAGGTGACTGTACACTCACAATCACTTCCACAAAGCCCCAAGCGGCAATTTGGTCTGTTTACTGCCTGGAGTGCTGATTGATTGCAGCTCTCACTGTTTAGTGTTGTGGAGCTGTTTCCATCATTATTAACAGAACCAAGTGGACTCCAGACCTCTGCAAACCAGCCTCTGGTGAGCACTCAGTTTGTTGCTGTCTTCAGCTCCTGACCAGCCTCCAACAAACTGCAGCTTCCTTCCCTTCTCTCTCTCCAGTCTCCCTCCTCGGGCAAAAAGATTGCCTGAACGGAATGAACTTGATTCATTTCAAATGTTTTCTGCTTCCATCTTTGTATTTTCAATTTTTCCTCACTATATCGTATTAGCATGTAAAGCAGTAAATACTGCATGCCTCTTAACAGGACTTCTATCAGATGTCTTGAATAGGTTTTTATTTAATTAACAACCACAACCAAAACATGCTCAGCAAATGAAAGAAGACATTCAAAAGAAAAGAAAGCAACCCTGTTAAATGTGCAGAGATTTAATCCCTTGCAGTGGGGGAATGTCAAGGGGCAGAGCATGCCAACTTGGTCCACGCAGGCTGTTTCCTGGGGAAATGACTCTGACCAGCCCTTCTGGCTTTCTGTCTGTGTGGATCAGGAGCATATCACTATTAACACATGCTGTCCTCATTCTTTCATGCTGCCTCAGGTTCACAATTTTGATCCTGTAAATTATCATACAGGCTAAAAAGTGAATAAAAATAGGAATGAGAAAGTCATACAAATTATAAAGTGGGATAGAGATCTTGCTGATATGCAGAAAGTATCTTTATTAATTTGCCCTGGTGGAAAAAGCACAGAATAATTTAATGTACAATTATAGCCTGCTGTGCACAATTATAGGGTCAGGTCATGTGGTACAATGGAGAGGCAAGTCAAAGTCGAAATGTCTCAACTTAAATCAGAATTAACCAACCAGGGATTTATAGTGCACACCCCCATAATATTTAATTAGAGCAGGGGTGTCAGGGGAGGACTAGCCTCTATTACCTCTGATTGGTGGGGCTAAAATTATTTCCATTCCTCCATCAATTAAGTTTAGTGGTAGAGGACCCATCTGTTTGTGGTTATAATGCCTGGCTCTGAAATATATATTCTACCCTCTGCTATTCTTTTATTTTTATGCCGAATCGGCTTCATTACGATCAGAGAATTTTGCAATCCATGCTTTGGGTTATACAACACCATTCAATGCATTAAGCACATCTCTGTGTTTTCGTGTGCTCATAACTGAAAGTAGACCCCGATCCATTTGGCAATGTGAAGGGAAACTTAGCAAAGAGAAGCAAAGAAAGGAGGCTTAGAAATTGAATAGGGGCGAACTAGGCTCTCGTATTGGACCACGCTCTGTGGGTCTTCGTAGTAATCCTTTAGCGTCTGAGTGGGCATTTCTCATGGCAGCAGTTGAGCGTCAACTGAATGCTCCGTATAGCATTAGTGGACTTGATCAGTGGACTAATCAGCTGTGATTTAAGCCATCTATCCCCCTAGTACATTCAACATTTTGGAAAATCCGTTTTGTTGTTAGGTTTGCACTCTCCATGGAAAGTGGAACCACCAGTTCTTACTAGATGTTATTTTCACACGTCATTTTAACACCTTCTGAGTCACTGGCAGCAATCCTAGACATTCACTGTTGTGTTCATAATAAAAGGAGGTGGTATAGCTAGCAATAGCCTTTTTTCTTTCACGGCAGCAAAGGACCACACTGTCAAAATTCACAGCAACAGGAGATTCTGTGAACTCGGAGCCCTGAACATTAGTCTGTTAATTGAATCACAGAATAATCTGTGGAGTCACAGAGTAACAAAGGTAATGCTAAATTCACAGATAGGGCTTAACAAAAGGTAACAACAGTGGCCAGGCAGCGGGTTAACTGTCTGTTAGGCTGTTGTAATTTAAGTGATGTAACAAACTACTTTTCGTGCCTTCCCTTACAGATACTGCACCACGTCACCACATTAAGGATGGCTCTTTGAATCACGTGTACAGTAAGCCATGTAGAGTAAAGTTCCTGTAGGTCTCACAGTTTGGAGAGAAAGAGGGTTGAATGAGTGCATGATGCGGAGCGCTCTGTCTCACTGGATTGAACATGTTTGGAATTCTTGGCTGATCTCCAGGAGAGTTGGCTTTCATTTTTATGATCACTATCATATAAGTTATTGTTATGTGTGATCAACTTGGCCCACAGGGGCACTGACTTTGAAATTGGGAGTCATTTCTTGTTTTCATTGTAGAGCACTCGATTATTGAGGGAGAATTTCAACAATGCAACTTTTATAGTCTTACTATTGTTTCTGTCATGGTATGTCAATGATTTCTAAATATGATTTCATTTGCAAAGGTGATTACATTTTTTTTTTTTTAAATACAGTAATTTTAAAGCCATTTTGAGAAGATCTAAACGTACGCAACACTTTACATGTGGCAGTTGGGTGCACACACACATCCACTCAGCAGATATCACACATTAATATGTTAACAATTTCAACACAGACACACACAGACACACAGACACACAGACACACACACACACACACACACACACACACACACACACACACACACACACACACACACACACACACACACACACACACACACACACATCCCCTCAGCTGTTGATTTGCAGTTCCTGCATATGGCAGTCATATTGAGCTGAGAGGGAGAGACGGATAGTGCAGAGCTGTCATGATGTGCTTGGCCAGTAGCCTGTGTTAGGAGGAGTTGTATGGTTCTGTAGAAGTGACCAGAGAGATTTTCAGTGATTTTCATTTCCAATTTGGATTTTCATGCGGCTCCAGAGCTTATGTAACAGCCTGGCCAGCGGCTGCTGTTACATCAGCAGCAACAGGACAGTGATGTCCTTGGAGTTGCTAGCAAAGCTGAAGTCACTCTGATCAGCATATGTCAGGGCATTACAGAGGCTAAGCGGTGCTTGACTTTTTTTTAGGACCATTTGGACCCATCTTTGGTACATGGGATTTGTTTCAATGGGCTTCCATCTCCATCAGAAAGGCCCAAAGGTTAAAAACCCTAAAATCACAGGTTGGCTAGGATGGCATCTGGCTAACAATGAACTGCATGCAACACGCTGGTGGAAAGTAAAACTTCTGGAAATCATTGGCATGGACCATGAGTGAGGTTAATAAATAATATGGGAAATAATAAGGGAAGCCAGGATAGCATCTGGCTTTTGTTTGACCAGTAGGCCACAGAGACAAGTATCACTGTTTATCTGTTCAGTTTACCTCTCTGTTGCCCTCATAAAGAACCAGCTGTGTCAACAGATGTAAGTTTTTATGTTTGGCTATCACTGACAATGTGTCGCTCAGACCTGTATTAGGCAAACTGCTTGTCTGGAATAAAGTGAAGCTGACTAAAATTACAAGGGTACAATGGTAAAACTGTTTAACAACGAACAGTTTATGTTGACATATTAAAGTTTTACTAAAAAAAAAAAAGGATGGATACATGTGAACATTAATTTACTGTTAATCTTTTGACGCCTTTTGATATATTCTTCTTTTCATGCAACGGTTTGCACAAGATGCATAAGTATATTGTTACAAAAAAAACTTAGATATGGAGATCTGGTGTCCTCATGTTGATCAATGTTTATCAGAATCATAAAAAATAAGCCTGATTCTCTTCATAAGTCTAATGTATGAGGTGCCATCTTTCCCTATGTTCCCATAGAGTTACACATGTGCTTTTGCCTTTTCTTTCTCTTTCAAATGGCAAAAAAGTTGAATTTGTTTATGCCTCTGATGTCATTCTGCCCCATAGTGAAAATGCAGGCTGCTAGAGTGAGGTTCTATGTCAGCTTTGCCCTAATACCCTTTTAAGAACACAGTGCTACGATGGATCCTTTTCAATACACCGAGGTCAGCCATTTCTGTCATATTAACCAATGATGAACTAGGGCTAAACCTGGAGGAAAAGGCCCCAGTGACTGTTATTTGCTCATATATCTGAATCCATGTCACTGTTTCCCTGTAATACAGTAAAAATAATGATAAACATCGCCACCGTAATAGAGAGGCTAACCACATATATGGCCGGTAATTTTCATATATCCTTGCCAATGTGCTCTCACCCTCCTTTGTGACACAAGATTTACACCGTGTGTGCACTCTGTAAGACCTCCATTGTTCTACTTCAATGACTATGACTCTGCAGCCTCTCAGTCTACTCACATGTACATATATAGCCTCCCTTCATCTTGCACACACATGCTGAAACTGTTCCCAATCACACTGAGATCTTGGGAATACCTGCTTGGATAATTAGGAATTCCTCTTGACAAGGGGCCATGTAGAGGCAGGAATACTGGACCATTATTTCGTCATTTCAGTGACCCTGCCTTGATGGATCAGCTTAACCCTGGACCTCAAAAAGCGATGGCAGAGAGCTGTGTTGACCCAGATCGTCACTGTTACACCATAGCAACTACAGGAGCTGTGGAGAACACAACAGAGGAGTGGCATTCAATGGTCCATCAACAAGGTCGTTAGAATAAATGCCCCCTTTAAAGAAGATGGAGAAAATAGATTAACAGAGATAGAAGAAAGAGAGAGAAAAGATGAAAGCTGCAAAAGAAAGGTCAAAAGAAGAAAACAAAGGAAAGGCACTGAAGGTGAAGAAGGAAACAACAGATAAAAGGTTCTTGGATGAAGTGAGGTAGAGTGAGAAGGACATAATGCTGACAGATGTAGAAACCCAAGGAACAGAGGGAGAGAGAGAAAGAGAGAGAGAGCAGTGACTAAACTAACAGTCAACAATCAGGTCAGAGTTCAAAATGGCAACAGGAGCTTGGTGGTCCAAAACACAAATTGGGGGTCTCTGGTGTCTTAAGAGGTCAACTCTATTTGTGGGGGAATCCTACTTGTCAATTTGCATTAGTGAATAATTAGAACAATTGGCTCTGCATGTAGTTAGTTGCACTGACAAAGAAAGGAGTGTCTGGCAGGTGAAAAAAAAAAAGCTGAATAGGTCACGAGTTGTTTGTGAGTCAGTGAGCTGTGTGACAGTGAGTCTAACAGCCCCTCTGCAGGACAGTTCTCCACCTGTGACTTTGATATTAGAGCAGTGCTGAACTGGACAGTTTCAAAAATACTCCTCTGACCTATGAGACACAAAGGGAAGGGTTAGTAGAAAAAAACTGAAGTGAAGATGTTTCCCGGAGGGGAAGGGAATGAATTTGGAATCATGGAATTCCAGGAGCTCGGAAGCTGCAGGAATCAGATCATCTCGGAGTGACAGGATGGTGCAAATTCTGCTTCCAACATGACGCCCACCTATGGAAAGGAGGAGAATGCTATTTGTGTCTAGAAAGTCTAGTGACTGAACTGTTTTCTCGCCTGCACAGTTTATATCCCTCTTTTATCTCAGATCAGGGTTAAAGTCAAACTGAAATTTGAAGGCTCACTTTTTGGTGCATGGAAATATGAACTTAAATGATACTGCAGTCATTTTTTAAATTAGGATATATTTGTGGCAAGAGCATCCAAGCTTCAGGGCCAATGTTGCTAAGAAAGGAGCTTTCAACTTCCGTGATGCACTACCCCCTGGAACATGTAATAGCCTAGTATGGCTAATATACGAGGCATTTTCTTCTCCTTTTTAAACAAGCCCACATAGAGTTAGTGATTCAGTAACATGATGGGAGGACCATGCTGCTAAGTTTCTACTCCACTCAGAAGGTTTAAGATAGTCAGCCTCACTTGCCAATGTCAGCGCAGATTCCTACTAAATGTAACTTTTTGTCCCTGCTGAGTCGTAGGCAGCTCCTGCACACTCATTGTTGTGTTCATTACACTTTACACAAAGGAGGGGTCTAGATAGTATAAACTGTCTCTGTTTTATGGGTCCACTTGACCTCACTGTCAAAACCCACAGCAATGTATAGCTCCATAACCTCAACACTCCTTCTGTTCATCTGTGAGTAAAATCATGAAACAGAATAACTGTGTCAATGAGTAATGTACTTAGTGATCAGATCACAGACTGTACAAAGCAATGATTAACAACATCGGTGCATCTATAAGAACTGAAGTGACAATAATGAATTATTTTTAGTGCCCGTCCCGACAGGTATTGCATAAATCAAAAAAACTGGCACAGACACAACCAAAATTCACATCCAGTGGAGAACACGTGTAGGGGGCATTATCATGGCAAAAGAATTAAATGAAACTTAAAATTTCTTCCTTATATTATTTACAATTTTGACCAAATAAGTAAACAATTAAAAAAAAACTAAAGATATACTGATTTGTTTGCAAAAATAAATTTTACTGTAATTTCAGTGTTAAGCATTCAGTGTTAAATGACTTTAAGCATTTGTTTCTGTCCCCTCTTACATCCAAACTGAAAATTTGTTCTGTCTGTTAAGTCAACCAGGGTTTCTTGGTGGAGCTGACACTGTGCTGGGTGGTCTTGTTATGACAGTTACACATACAAAAGCCCGCTCCAGCAAGACTTTAAAAAAACCAAGGGACTGCATTGCCTCAGCTTTGTCATTGTTTCAAGTGATTAATACAAGCCTCTGGTGTGCTGTTAACACTCTGAAAAATTTGTGTCATGGTATTGGACATCTTGCCCAAATGATATCTGCTTGTTTCGAAAGCATGCTAAAACAAAAATTGCAATTTGACTTAACATGACATGACATAACATATAATTGTACTCTGACCAGGGGAAAACTACAAAACTGGAAGATGGGTCAGAACACAAATCAGTCTGGGAACCAAAGGGAGTAACAGAGCAACACGGGGTCACCCAAAAAGAAACAAACACAGCTGTTTCCTAATTCTGCTGGGAAAAAAAAAGGTGCTGATGCGTTATTCTGATTGTGAGACTGTGCTCTCACTCAAACCATGCTACTAATCAGAAAAAAAGCTTTAGAGCATTAGAAGCCATGAAGAAATTAGATTTTCTCTTGTAATGTTGCAATATAGAGTGTGCCCTGTAAGTAGTAGCCCTTCGGAGAAAACTGTCTTACCAATAGCTCAGGGTACTTATCGAGCACATGGAAGCAGTATGTGAATAAAAGGCTTTTGGTGTGTTGGCCAGACATGAAAGAAACTACAATGGGAGGGATGAAATCCGAAACAGTAATCTAGCTATAAATTCAGATTCGGATCGGGGGTTGTAAAAGGTCACGTAACTGAGCTTGGACACCTTTGCCTGATATTGCTGTGTCACGTTTCACACATGGCTCTAGTGCTGGGCACCAGCAAAGATTTTCATTGTGAGAACATATTTCATACAACAGCAAAAAAGATGTATAAAAATGGGTTCAACTCTGTGTGTGTGTGTACGTGTGGTTGGAGAGGGGGAGGGATTATCTGTGTAAAGTGCATATGTGTGGGAGATTGCGTACCTTTGAATTGTTGTGTTTTGCTCCATTATCTCGGGGTGGATCCTGATTTCTGGCAGGGATGATGAATATTGTTCTCAATCTCTTACTACCAACAACTCACACCCCTAAAGATGAGGACTGTCCACATGAACTCTAGCTCTTGTTGTTATCCCCTGCTTTTCGATGTGGGACATGCTAGGTTGGAATTTCTTGCAGGTGCCAGAGAATAATGATATTCTCTTCATATCCAAAAACACTAATCAAGCTATGGCCACAGTCAACATCATTTAAAATCACTTTAATGTTCAATGGCATGTCTTAACAATGACCCCATCCACTTTGACATTTGGTGTCAGTCTGACGTCTCAGCCAAAGCAGGTGTCAGGTGCCGTGAGGCAGGCGTGTGAGAGTTTCACAGCAAAAAAAGCTGCCAGAGGGCAGAGATTTTAAAAATGCCTGTCATGTGATTTTCTGACACATTTTTCTTACTCATTTCAATTTCCATCCTAAATGGCCAAGCATAAAGGGATTACAGGGTACAGACATGTCCAAATACCCTCTTCATCACCATAGGCTCCAGGTGTCAGGCCGCATTAGTATCTGTACCCCCCCCACCAAATACATCTGTCCCCCTGCATTAAACTCCAAATCTAACCTCGGGGTTCCCAGGCCCCGGACAGGCCACACCCTCTTTAACCTGTCCACAGAGGTTGACTCTGTTTGGGTGAGGAAGGAGGGCAGAGCTGCTGAAAAGTGGGATTGGACTGATTCATTGGCTGAGTCTCAATGTTTGATTCCATAATCAAGTACCCTCGAGCTTCTGTCTGAAGGAATTAAACTGTTTACTGGCTGCTCATTAGACTGTTGTTTATACAAACAAATTAAAGTTAACTTTTCTAGGCTTCTAATTTTCTTAACTGCTCCAATGTTTCTGCTGGAAACCAAACTTCTTGTTTGTAATGAAGAGTGAAATTAGTCTTTGCCTTTGGTCATAAGTAATTTAGCCTATATATCCTGCTTTGCAGAGACAAGTATAATGCAGAACAATTCATTTTTAGTCAAAGAACTGCACAGCAAACCCGTCTGTTTCCATAAGACTTTTCATCTCACATTCAGCTTTATCTTATAAGTAGTTTAATATCTTGACATTGGGAAGAATAAGACAGATTGCTGCACCTGTATTAAGAAAATGACACTCAATTCTAAAACAAGTAGTTTTTTTTAAGTTGAGTGGGTTTAATTATACATTTATAATTCACCAGTCAAGCATTTCTTATTTCATTTTTAAGACTTGCATTATCCCAAGCAAACATAAAACTCACATCTTAGACCTGTACCTAAAAAAACAACAAGTGCAATCCACAGAAATGTAAAACACACAAGTGAACCTACATTAGAACAGTTTCTAAACACGGTATCAGCACCACAGAGGATGACTTTAGAGCTAAGGACAGGTCAGATCCCATACACACATAGCAGATCTGCTAATCTCCCCCCACCCCTCTCTCCCTCTTCTCTCACGGGACCAATGCATCCCAGATGTCTCACGCTGACTGGCTAGACAGACTCACAGTTGGCTAGGAGCACAGGGCGAGAGAGAAAAAAACTGAGAGAGAGGGATATATATATATATATATATATATACACAGAGAGAGAGAGAGAGAGAGGGGAAAGAAAGAAAAGAGAATTGAGGGTACCTGCCAAACCTGGATAGCTCTGCTGGTCTGTCACACTGCAAACTTTATGGTTTATCTGTTTCAGCTCAGTACAAATGAAAGACAAATCACAATATTCAGATAAGCAGCAGTCACTGTTGCATATAACTTTCAATGCCAAACATCTTTCGGGAACAAAGAAGGTAGTGTGCACATTTTGTTTATTTAACTATGCCGTATTTTAAGATGAAAATCTGTCATGGATACTACCACACAAATAGGCACACGTGCGTACATGTTCACACAAAAACACAAACCAACTTTTGTTTCTTCTCCCGCCCATCACAGATGCTTTTCCATGCCTTTAATTAACTATATAATGTTTTTTTTTTTTTGTTCGTGAAGGTAGTAGTGTTTTAGGACTCCCATTGTCTTTGGGAAAACACTGCATTAGTTGTTGCTGCCACAGTGTCTCCAGCAAGCTGAACAGAGACAGGCCCTAGAGACAGGAGAGTCACATCAGCACTCCCTCCTTAATCAAGATCTGCCTCTCCTATGTGATGCATAAACCCCCTGCACATGCTGCACAACCTGCAGTCTCACACCTATGCACACACACACACACACACACACACACACACACACACACACACACACACACACACACACAAACACAGAGGCAGGTTTCAGTCAGTCTCTCTCCCAAGTTCTTTTTTCTGGAAAAATCTATTAAATTGTGGAACGCACGTTTCAATTGGTCTTTTGTGTATGATACCTAATGCACATTTCAAAAATATAAATGTTTTGTCATGCTGTTGTTTTATTTATTATAGCAGTCATATGAAACTGTTCGATTTTCCATTAAAGAAGGCAGTTGTGTGGATGTGTATGTGTGTGCATTCATGCATACAGTGTGAGTGTGTAGGAGAAAGGGGTATGTGGTGTCAAAACTAAGGAACATGGCCCTAAAAAGCATCTGTGTTTGTCCATTTTCTTAAATTGCAGTAAATAGCTGCTCACAGATGCTCACGTTCACATTTTTACAGCCCTTTCACACAAGACAGTGTGTTGGCCTCCAGTGTTCAGAAAATTTGTCTAACGGCTCCAGAAGGAAGCCGTGAAAACAAAATACAAGATGTCCCCTCTTTCCTGATGTTTTTCCCTGTTTATAATCTAAACGCTGAAGTATTTGATGGAACTGAGAAGGGACGAGTAGTGAACTTATGGGACTTGTTAAAAACTTTCATCCAGTGTTGGTGAAGCAAACCTAAAAAAAAAAAGCAACACTCGCTCACAGCTATTCACACTTCAGGTTTAAGGTTCCTCTGTGGTTTTCTGATCCCCACCATTTTACAACAATGCATACTTCACTCATTGAATCATGTGTTTAGGCTTTGACTAGATGGTGGTATTTACATGAGTTTGACCATGTCGGTCCTCCCTGGGATCTCATGTGGTCTTTTAACATAAGACTTTTGATGTCAGAGGCCCTGTCAAACCAGATGGTCCTTCCATTACTTTTCCCAAATCAGCTTCAGGACCAGAGATGGCAACACATGGGAGCTGCTAATGACATGTTGACATAAAATTCACAAGGAAGAATGCATTTCTGCTGCCTCTTGTTGATATCTAAAACAGATTTGTTTATGGCCATATTCTAAAATTTCGAGAACTCTTCAGTGGCTTTCAGACCTAATTTTATACATAGGAATTAGAGCAATTACAGCAATTCAGTTGTCCCATACTGCCTTAATAAATCAATTTAAACAGTCATAAGGATCGGACCAAAATTAATTCAATTGTTACCTTAAGCCAAATTACCAACTTTTCATACCAGTCAGCTGAAGTTTTCTCTGCCTTATTAATCTAAAATGTACTTTAAAAAACACTCCGCGGATTGCAGGGAGTTTTCAATTGAAACTTTGCTAAACCCCTCTTCTAACAGTTACTGCTCAGTCAAACCGTTGCAACAGTAGCTAGTCACTGCATGGCTGTGAAACTTTGACACCAGGATGGTGGTGTCTTTGGTGGCGGTGTTTTGTTTTGCCCTTTTATTAGCTGCAAAGGTTAGCATGTCTGGCTAACTAGCTTACTACTTACAGTAAGCTACGAGCTACGCTAACACTACCATACTAAATAATGGTAAATTACACTAATGTAGCATTACTTACAAGACTAAGGAGCATGTAATTAGCTATCTACATTATTTTGTGAGATTATGCTGGGTTCATGTCATAAATATGTTCATGTTATCTGATAACTCAAGACCATTGTTTGATTACAGAGGTGGTCATGTGAGAGTTAATACCCTGCATTGACAATATACACCATATCCATTAAATGTGAGTTTAATTACACTGAATGATAGTCTTTGGCTGATTTGAGGCATCCATATTTGTTTTGTTTTCAGACACTTCCATATTGGTAAATTCCAAGTCAGGTATATTGGAGCTTTCAGAAAAATCTGAGCCGTACTTACAACTTGGGTGTTGACGTGAACATTATTTACAAGTGAGAAATATGACATATATGACATCTACATAGCATTACTGGTTATGTTTGAAAAATCCCCCGCTCAGAACTGGCACAGTTATTGTGTGCCTATCTGTTGCTTGTCCAAGTATGTTTTTCTAGTGAGATAAACATCCCAGTCAGAATGACATAACTGCCATACATTTTTCAAATCATACTATACTGCAATACTAGGCTAACTGGCTATACCCAGCAGTCCATCCATCCATCCATTAGCTATACCGCTTATCCTTTGAGGGTTGCGGGGGGGCTGGAGCCAATCCCAGGTGTTCCTGGGCGAGCCTCTCACCCAATGGTGTTGGGGGATGAGGTTTTGGAGGCTATTTGACCACCCGACAAGCAGTTCTAATGAACCACACTGGCATCTTAAGTCATCAGGCCTTATCTCATTATGGGTTTGTATCAGAAAGCCTGCTTTAAAAACTGGAGGCATAGAGTTTACAGAGATTCTACCAAGTTGAATTACAGGAGGTAAAGGATCCAATATTTTTGAAGCTTGATCCATGGGGACTACAAGTCAGGTTATCTCACCCCTGCTGTGTTGATTTTGACCATTCTTTTTGTAAATCTGTGTCTCTCAAGTCACCAAACTTTATGGGAGTGCAACAATAAATTGCTGGAGAATCCCTTTAAATATCTAATCTTGCAATAAATCCTTCTTTTGGGAAGTCTAATGAGAGACAAGTTCATTGATATCTATGGTAAAATTTAAGGCTGTAGTTTATTTTGCCGTCCAACACTTTACATTATAAGTTGATTCTGTTTTTTTCTACCCTCTTTACATAAATAAGTACCCATTTTTCAAGTCATTCCTGTAGAGCCATGTTTCTTTGGAGGAATGGGTAATGATTTAGAAGAAAATTAAAAAAAAAAATTTTCACCAAGCTTGAAATCTTCAAATAACAGGTAAAAACATATTGATCGACACTAATACATCATATTAAGTCAGAATCACTTCAGCTGCCTTATCAGTTAAGGCAACAGAGGGAAACATAAACAGCAAAGAGGACAGAAGGGAGGTGGAATTCAGAAGAATGTTTTGTGATGTACAGATTCCTGAGATCACATGTAGCTGTAAGCAGTGCCTGCATGTGTGAAAGAGCTCTTTGTCTGCAGCCCAGGTTCTTGGGTTCAGCTAATCAAATGGATTAGAGACGGGTTTGAAAGTTCGCCCATCAGAATTGGCCATCCGCACAAAAACAAACACACTGTAGTGGCTGCAGCCGTCCACTTTCACTAAGGTGCCTGTTTGTGTTTGTGCAAGTGTGGGTGCATGTGTGTGTCTGCATACCAGTGCACTGGACTGTATTTGACTCTTCATGTTCTGCTCTGTGTTTGTGAGCTATAATGGGGGTTCATTTATACACAAGTCCAATCTCATGAAGGTAAATGTTTCCTTCAAATGCTGATTAGCAGCTGTAGGATTCATTTTCGTGAGAAAAAAAAAAACGTGCAAACTGATAATTACATTGTGCTGTTCCTTTTTCTGACCTGACAAATCAGTGCAA
Source organism: Xiphias gladius (assembly GCF_016859285.1). Lineage (NCBI taxonomy): Eukaryota > Metazoa > Chordata > Actinopteri > Istiophoriformes > Xiphiidae > Xiphias > Xiphias gladius. The sequence continues at coordinate 18,137,479 of NC_053417.1, read as the reverse complement.
CAGTCCAATGTGTTGTCCGTATTGATTTCTGGCATTTTAATAAGCCCCAGATCTCATTATTCTGTTTCCCTTCCGATGCTTTCAATTGCAGCGTCTGTTTGTCTTGTGATGTTAGACCTAATCACTGGATATTATGCACAGCTAAATGATGTAGATTGAAACATCTCTTGATGTTTTAAGAAAAAGCTTCTGCTTCACATTGATTAATTTATATTTGAAACAAAACACTTGGGAGTTTTGTACCTCTCCAAAAAAAAACGGTAATTAAACACATTCATGCTCGGTACAGGTTCAATCTCACAATTATTGTTGCAGGCAAGGTCTCTGTTGTTTTAGGAGAGATTTTTGAAAAAGCTGCACAAAACCTTCACAAAATCCAGGAAGATTTCTGACAGTTTTTGTGAACCAAGAGTTTAGAGTACGATGGGAGAAGGGCTCTGGCTTATCAGTGAGGATGCAGACTTGTAACACTGCTCCTGATCCTGAGGCTTGATTACTCGGCACTCCATAACTGGGAAACACTAGGACTTTCCACCCGATCTACTCCACGTGCATGTATGTGTGTGTTTGTATTTTCTTTCCACTGTGTGGAGAAGTTTCCACTGAGTGTTTGCTTAAGAGAAGAAAAGGTCAAATTGCGCAGGACTCAGCTTACTCTCGTGTTTCAGTCAGGGAATTGCAGATGTCTTTGTCTCTCTTCTGCTCGCATTAAACTCTGTGGTGTTTTTAAATACAGAACACCCACAAATGTGCATGTAGGCAATCAAGCAAATACACACAGACCCTCACACACACCCACACACCCACCCACCCACACACACACACACACACACACACATGCACACACGCACACACACACACACACACACACACACACACACACACACACACACACACACACACACACACACACACACACACACACACCACTCCACGCCCTGAGCTCCCAGATGGCCAGCTAACTGCCTTGACGTGATAAAGTTGGGAGGCCCCTTGTGACACTGAGAAGAGGAAAAATAAGCTTTTTCGTCCAAGAGATGGAGTGATACAGCACCACGCCATCAAGGCCTCAGTGGATATAAGAAAAACACACACACATACACACACGCACACACACACACACACACACACACACACAGATCGCCCCAATGGGAGGTGATGAGCAGGGCTGTATTTACCACCTTAGCACACACATAGCTATAAATTGGATGAGATAAAGACAAACGCATGAAACGGAGCAGGTGTTTTACTGCGTGATTTAAAGGTAATAAGCTAAAAGTGAAATATTCACTTCTATCATTACCACTAATGAGAATAGCAAAATCTAGTCTTTACATTATGTTTTTTAACATTTGGAAAAGTAACTGACTACTGTGTCTGTGTCTAATCAACTACAATGTTGTTGCTCTGAGCTCGCTAAATGGGATGATTTATAGTTGATGGTAATTCAGTGGGTTTTTTGCCATCTTTATTTCCAGTATACGATGTAGATTGTCATAGTGAAAGCTGTCAGGCATCACAAGATACCGGTTTCACATGTTCTCACTTTCACTTTCTTTCTCTCTTTCCCTATTTTTGCATTACGAAATGTGTCACCCTGTCCTTCTCCTACACAGCTTTCTAATGCCTGTCAACCTTGACAGAATGCAGAGCAAAGGCATGGCTAACCAGATAACTCAGTCCAGTGTTGTTTTGGCTCTGTGTCCTTGTTTGACCACGATGGTCTTTCTGGACACCATGTGCTGTAAACCCTCTGGACGAATACTGCAGTGCATTATGATCATGTTAAAAAAAAAAAAAAAAAATTTCGAGGAGAGGAGAGGAAAGGAGATGAGAACACATCAAATATAAAAAAAAAGAGACAATGAATGGATATATTGTCTGAGGTCCTGTAATTTGGAAAATGCATTTCACTCCCTCCAGATGTCTGTAATGACAAACAAGCTAAAGTTTAAATTGAAGAAATGGCCTCTGGTGTCTCCTGGTTCAGGTCTGTCTTCTCTGAGGGAGTGTGATGTTTGATGACTTAAGCTCCTGTTCTTGGCTTAAATGGACCCTTCCAGATTTACAGAGATAATACTCCAATCATTCTAATAGACACACACGGGTACACGTGAAAATATTACAGTGTGCAGTCACACATGTTGAGAACAGATATGCAGGGGAAAGGTGTAAAACAGCTAGGCAGCTCTCATTAGATATGTAAAACCTGACGAACACACAGTGGTAGGCATGAACATGACTCATACAAGCACTCATGAACAAATGCACACTTACTGTACACGCAGTGACGAACGGTCAGTGATAGGCTTAGGGGGCCTTTAGAGGCGCCAGATGGGGCAATCTGCTGTTATTGAGCTAAACTGTGGAGGAATTCAGAGATACTGATGCAGCACTGTGGGTTATAATCCAAACTGAGAGCAATGAAGTTTTATAAGGGCTGTCACTCTTGAGCAAATTCTGGATGAATCTCCATGGATTCCACTGAGCTTCATATCTTTTTCTCATTCATCTCACACTGCATCGTTTCCCTTTGTTTTTGTTCCACACATGAAAATAGTGCCAAAGTCTTCAGTTACCACTGGCTTTGTCTCCAGTCGCTGCCATCAAAGACGTCACTAATCCTGTGGATGATTTGAACTATGCCTCTTCTGCTACTAATTCTACCAATTATAACAGGAAATCTGTCTTGTGTCTCTCTGGCTTGTGTCCCTGCGGTCCCTGTGGCTCCCAGGGCCTTACTGCGTCCACCTGGCATGGCTGAGGGACCTGGGACAGCTGGGATCCTTGACCACCAGGATTACAGCCATCGACTCACCATCATCAACAGCCCATCAAGACAAGAAGTTTTTCCACTTCAAACCCACAGAAATCTCTCCAAGTTCCCAGCTATCACTCCAATTGTTGTTTCATACTTGGACATAAAACAGAGCTTTTCTCAAATCCTTGACTTTCTATAACTACTTCCTCCACTAAGTGAATGGTTTGGATATACAACTGATTTGATGGTTAAACCTCATAGCTGGCCATTAAGAGTTGAGAGAAGTGTCCTCCTTGATATCCAGTATGAGAATGTTTAGACTGAGAGCAGGTTTTGGCATGCAGACTATGTATCCTCTGTGGATATGCTTCTATCAACATGCAGTGTGATCATAGTGTAGCTGTGGATCTGAGAGTCAAAAACAGGAAAAGGCTTTCAGCAGTAACACACCATTCCAAATCTGAGAAGCATGCGGCAGGACAAAAAAATGTCATTTACTGACACTGATGGCTCCCAAAAGTTCGAGCTGGGATGTAGCAATCCCCAGTTAACCATCTGTGTATGAGCTGTGCTGGTATAAAGAAAGTGTTGAATGCTAATGTGCATAGCCCTTTTCAAACAATGATAGCTTCATCTATCTGCTCAAATAATGGCTTTTGGGCTTTCAAAAGTCAGCTGTATAAATGTTACAGATAGAGCTGCTTTACTCACGCAATATGTGTCATCTGGTAGGGGAGAGTTAGCTGGAAAATAATAATTTCAAAGCAGAGGAAAGTTCAGGGTTTTTCTGGCTGCACCAGTGATGATTTAGTAGTTGAAGGATTCATTCATGGCAGTCATTGGTGCGAAAAACACTCACACCCACTTGTCACGTGGATCCCCTATTAAGTTTTCTGATAATTTTCATTATTTATGACTATAGAATTGTGCTGCCTATTTCCTAAAGTCATACAGTCCTCGAGGATAGTTGAAATGAATGGTGTTAGGTTGTCACTCTCATTTAATTCCTACTTACTCACATAATGCATGTAAAGCTTTTTGCTGAATATTCATAATGTGAACAGTTGGCATGCACAAACTTTGAAAATTTAAAGAGGGAGACTGATAATCTGATTATAAATGACATTTTATGAGTGTTTTCCTCTTTTGCCCTGCACGTCAAGGGTATAAAAATCACATGAATTATAATTTTTTTTGGCTCAATCTCACTACAAGATCAAATTTTGTGTCTACTACTTAGAGCTTTAATATATCTTTTAGTGCAAGTTCAAGCAGAAAGACAATTATCATTCTCTTTCGTTATCACAGAGGCTCTACCTCTATTATCATCTATTGAGTTCACAAGTGTTTGTTTTCAGGCTTTTCTATCATCCGATGATTGTCATACCTGAAGCATATTTAAACCAACTTTCCTGTTTTATCTCACTGCCGTCACTGCAGTCTGTGCTGTTTCGCAGCTCCACTACCCCACTATCACTAATGCCAAGGTCCTGTCCAGTTTCTCTTTTTGGGGGATCTCTGATTGGCTGACATTTATAGGGTTAGGACCATCTAATCAATGACATCATAACAAGCCTTTAACAAGTGAAGCTTCTGCCTCTTACTGACTTAAGTTGTCTTTCCTAATTGCATGCATGCATTCAGCTACTAAATGGACCTTGCTGTTGTTTTGTCAATTACTTTTTTCAAGGTTACAGATTAACCTACAGTCTCAACTTTTAAGCCAACATGGACAAGAAGTCCTTTAAGTATTTCATAAAAAAAAAAAAGTTTAATTTGAATATTTACAATTCCATGACAACTGGGCAAACTTGATCTGCTGCGGAGGAGTGTGCGATATGATCAAAAGCTCCAGAACAGCTACTGTACTGACCTCATGGTGAGATTGCTTTTTGTTCTTTGTGTGTAAAAATTAATAATTAAACGATTAATTTATGTTCCTAAGAAGGCACATTAAGGCACACATTTCTCTCTCTTAATTAACCTTGAGCTGTGTTCAAAGTTTTCCGAAAATGTATACGTCCAACTTAAATACCATTGGGACTTTAATGGAAAAGTAACTCAGGGGGATTATTCTTTACATTTACAAAACAGACAGGTAACTAATAGCCTTTTACTGGCAAATCTTCCAAATATATTAGTCCATCAAACAGCTGAATGAACACATCAGCAGAATGATGCGTCAGACGGAGAATGTTCATGTATGTTGTTGTTGCTGCAGAATGCCCTTTATTATCCTTCCACCAACACACAGGCATCTCATACACACTCTCCAATCATGTATACACAGAGTCATGAGGTTTACATATTTGCCCTGGTTTGTCCTTGGTCTACACACACGGGCAGAGGGCATAAATGAATTGACTTCGGGCCCCTGTGTGGCATGGCTAGGGGCCTCCCTTTGCAGACTAGCAGACTCCCGCCTTTGTTGTGCGCTGCCCTGTGAGAAAGCCTAACGGCCAGGGTCTGAATGTTGACCCTGCGTGCTAATGGTAAAAACCAGCCAAATGCCAAACAAACAAAAGCAAAACAAGCAAAGAGCTCCTATACCATCTCTGTAATGAGCCTCTTTTTCTCTATCTCTTTCTGTCTCCTTCCCTCCATCTCCTCTTGTCCCCTGAAAAGCCTCAGCAGTTATTGTGCTAATTTAACATCAGAACATGAAATGAGAGGCCAGCACCAGCAGCAACCAGGAGTTCATTAAGATGTCTGATGGAAATCCAACTCAACCTCATTTACATATTCATTTAGGATAATTTTGCTCAAAACCATTTGATTTTCTTGTCCATTTAAGGTCTTTTTTTTCCTTTCCTCTCCATTGACTGTTTCTGAGAGCTGGGAGCATAATAGACTTGAACCCATGATGTCTCTCCTCTTTGCCCATTTATACCCTCTCAGGACTCCCATGCACACACTTACACACAAATGTACAGAAGTAAAATTCTACAGAATCACATGGTTATTAGTACAGCTGCTATGGTGGTTAATAGTCCATGGCTTTGCCTTGTATCCATGGTCTCTCTTTCACTGTCTATCTCTCTCACACACACAACTAATCCAGTGCCAGTGTAACCAATCCAATTCCTGATTATGAAGTAGTCTATGGCAGGATTCCATTAGTTTTGGCCCTGACGAGCAACACTGGTTCACTAACCTCTGGAACTTTGAACAGACTAATGGCTTGTGGATTTGCACTGATCAACAGGAGTAACCACATTCTCTCTACATTCCAGTGTTCGCCTGTAACCGAGACTAATCCTGTAAGCCCTAATAGATATTATCACTTCACTCTAAAAAAACCACACACCATTTAATTAAACCCGGCTGCTCTGATCCTGCCGCCAAGTGGTGGTTTGTTTAAGAGTAGCACCAGTCAGTTTGCATATATTCCTTTTCATTTTGTAGTTAATTGCTAGCAAGGACAAATCAAGAGGTGTTGATGGCATAATACTTCATTACTAATGATAACTGAATAACATCATGTAATGTTCTGTCTCTCTCTGGGTCTTTCTTTCTCTGCCAGTTGATCTCCATTCAGAACTTTAACTGGGTTTTGTCTTTCTTCCTGCCAGTGTTTTCCCCTCAGATGACTACGCCTGCTGTTTTAGAGCTCTGATTTTCATTGGCTTTATGAGACCAACTGCAAATTCCTGAGTGTGTTGTGTCTCAAAGAGAACTCTGTCCAGTTCTTCCTTCACTCCATCGAATTCTGCCCCCCTCAATCTTAACTGGTTGGCAAGCACTTGCCCTGGCACACCTTTTTTGCACTTGGCGTTTGGGTCCTGAAAACCTGTACCACAAACTATGAGGTGATAATTATTGAGCACAGCTGATGAAGGGTGTACTGGTTGTGGTGAAGGAAGCAGGACTCCCTCGTTGTCCATTTCTCTTGGAAAATGTGTGACTTAAGGAACTCAGAGAGGTTAAATGTGGTTCACAGACACAATAGAATGACAACATGTTTGAATATATTTCATAAGTATTTTCAGTGCCTAATAATATGCTTTAATCCCCCCAAAATACATTTAATTCAGTAAAAAAATAATTAGAATTGACAAAAAGTCATGCTTTACAAAGTGGTATTCTCACCTCTTCAACATATAATGCAGATTTAAATAGTTTGACACTAGAAAGTGTATGCTGTTTTCGAAAAAGACAAAAAACATGAGGTATCATATGTTTATGGTGATTATGACTTTGTTTGAATGGGATAAGCTTCAAGACGACAGGAGGAAGACCGAGTGCACAAAGGTGTGTATGAATTAGTACATTTTTCTTTTTTTTTTTTCTCTTTCAGTATTTGCATGTGTTTGTGGCCTGATTGCATCAGCACGTGAGCAGTGGAAATGGAATTGATTGAGCTAGACATGGTGACTGAGAAAATGGAATAGTATAGCAAAGTAGAAAGAGAGTTTGTGATACGCTGGCTGAAGGAGGCTTTTTAGACATCTGTTAATGATTTTGCAGATGTGTGTTGGGGACAGAGAGGGGCGAGTTTCACTGTAACAACAGAAGCTGTATTGTGCTTTGTCTTATTTAGGTGCATTATGTTCTTTTTTGTGACCCAGGAGCTCCAAGTGTTGGCTCCCATTGTTTAATGAATGGTTACCATCACTCAGGGTGAAATGCCAGTAAACTAATATCATCATGCAAGGTAGTGTGCATGGGTGCATAGAACATGCTTTTTTTGCACACACACATGTGCAAAGGCACACACACACAAAAAGTAATCCCTCATATAATGGTAATGCCAGTAATGCCTCGGGTACGTCCTGTAACCCTTTGAACTTGCTGCCACAGCTTCTGTCTAATAGAAGGGAGTCAGAGGTCAGTGCTGGAAGTCTCTTAACAAGAGGATATGACATTCGAACTTTGAGGTTTGGTCATAAGTAACCATAGTCTGCGGCAGGCATGGGACGTATTTGACTTGCAAAAAGGTTTGACCCTTGCTGAGGGATCTGTGTAGATCTGAGTGAAAGCTACTTGCAATATATTAGGCTGGGTTTTAGTATGAGAAAGCCACCATACTCCAGCCTAAAACTAGAGGGAGAGGTTGTGAATGGCATTCCACTATCAATGAACTGAAATCTACCCCTCTCTTTATCGCATGGTCCAGAGAGGAGGAGAAAGGAGAGAGCATGAATGAAAGAAGTATAGAAAGAGAGGCAAAGAGTGTGGTGGAAAGTGAAAGAATGTCATAGACAGGGGAGGGAGGTGGGAAGGGAATGAGAGGCTTTGGAGAGTGATGGGACTGAGCAGCTGAAGAGTTGATGGGTTTGGGTCTGATAGCTTGATGTGCATCACTGATCCCAGGCCGCTCTCAGTCCATACACACTCATCCCCCTATTCTAACTCTGGCATTCAGAAGCACTTTCCCACTGGGAAGGTCAAAGCCCCATTAAGAGAGCATTTTGTTTCTATTTTGTGCTTGTTGTGGGGATAGTGAGTGGAAAGGGCAGCCTTGTAATAGAAAGAATTTGCCTCTGTAGCCCCTCTCTCTACCAATTCAGACTCCAGTACTTCCCACTTGGGTTGTCACTGCTTGAACACATTCAGTCTTTGATACTTTTCTAGACATAGGCAGTTTGTGTGTCCATAGGGAAAGTTACTTTTTCTTGTTTTAAGTATAATAATAGAATCGGGTTAAAAAAAGTTTTAAAGTAAAGTTCGTATTTTCCTGTACCTATTGTGACACATATGTTAATGTTTGGATAAAATAATCTTAATTAACAGTATATGCTTAAAACAAAAAAGCACTTTTTTCCCACTATTTCAGCCTATGTGTGTTTGTATCTGTGTGTGTGTGTGTGTGTGTGTGTGTGTGTGTGTGTGTGTGTGTGTGTGTGTGTGTGTGTGTGTGTGTTCCCTGAATATGTGCCGGCATGCTTTTTTGTTTATTGGCACAGGTGTATGCTGCAGCATAATCCACGACTTTGATGATGCCAGATCAGGAAGTCAGGAGAAATAGGAGGGGTTCTGATGAAAGAGAAGCTGAGGACTGGAGAAAGGTGGAGGTGATTGTTTTACTTAGACCAGATGGAATCTACAAGTGGTTTTAGTATCCAAGCTTGAGCCTCATATCTGGCTAACCTGTATTCTAACAGTAAAAATGTAAAAAGAACACTGTATGACTGCTGACATTTTTATTAACATTCGAGGAGAACAATTCATTTACACCTCTTAGTGCCACAGGTCTGACTTGTGTCCTGTTCTGTCTACAGTCTAATAGTGCCTAACAGTGTTTCTGTATCGACAGTAGCTCTGTTGTTTGACCCCCACACTGTGAGAACTCCTAATTGTGGTTAAATTGTGAATGGAAACAGATGCAGCAATTAGACTCCTATTGGGTTTGGGTAGAGGAAGAGTTAGGGAGTCTCTGGAACCAGAGCGGGAATCTCTGTCCTAAATGCTTGATAAGCCCCGTCATAATATGGGGCAAGTTAGTGGGGCTGTAATCAAAAGGATATAACAGTTTTTGAGATTCAATTTTCCTTCCACTATGTCAGTATTTATGTATGTATGCCGACCTTATTCTTCATAAATCTTGAAATGTAGCCCGAAACCTCTCTACTCGGGTAGGTCTGGTACCGCATGGTGACTGGCACCAGGAAGTGATTGTGCGTGACACAGGAAGCCCTAGTTTAGTTTTTGGCTTGTTAAGAGGACAAAAATACATGAATCTCCAATAACCGGAGTCAGGAAATTCTGCACAACACCATGAATTAGAGATTTTTATCCCGAAGTGTCTAACATTGCATTGCATGCTCATGAAATGGCAACAGGATGTGTCATATTAATATCAGCTTCAAAAGTCTATGGTTCATGGTGTCAGTGTGGCAGCGGTGTCATGCATACATCCCTTTTGTGAACATGGGCTTGTACTTTTGTGTGTCTGCCTGTAATTACACCATATCTCCGTTTGTTCGAGGGTGCAGATCTATGAGAGCTAAGGAATTTGATTGCAATCTATGCTAAACCTGAAGCGCTTGTTAGCCTGTGGTGGACAGAAACAAGTATGCTGTAACTTAAGCCACATCATTCACTGGAAAAAAAATGATGTCATTTCCCAGACCCAATCGTTTTTTAGTCATTTTTCGCTTTCTCTCGCATCCCCTGGAGTCTCTGGATTGTGGTCTCTTTGTGGTGAAGTTTAACATAGCAATGGCTGCTGGCACCAGCCAGTGCGGCCTCTGCTAGGTTTCCTGGTTTTCTTTTATACCTAATTGCTCACCACACATGTGACGAATGACGCCAGATGCCACAATGGAGAGAAATACAGCTCAGTCAGATTTATGAGCCCCTGAGAAAAAGTTGGCCTTATTTAGCTTTTTTTTTTTACTAAACCTGGCCCCGGGGAATGGAGAGTGACTGGACAGAGTGCCAATACAGACTGTGGCACGTGTGATCCATTAAGTATACTGGGAGAATTCAACCAGGTGTGTGGAACTGCAGGTTGTCCTACAGTATGTGACTTTGTATTTCTGAATGACAATAGAGAGGATAAGTAGATCAGTCTCACAAATTTCAATAAGTGTTGGAAAGGCCAACACTATGTTTCAACCTAAGTCCCCCCACAGCCCCTCCAACGTCAGAACTGGTGGGTCTGGGTCCAATTATTTCTGTAGCTATACCACTTCACGCAATGATTGGTCAGTTGCGCAGAGTTGAGATTACACAATTACTTATGTCATTTTTCGAATGTATATACAAGTGTATGAATGCTTTCAAGGAAAGATTGTCTGAAAGTGTGCTCTGTTATCTCTATATGAACAACAATTTCGTTCTACCCCCCCTTTATGACGTCAGGCTTCTTATCCCATCTTTGAGTATGGTCCCTCAGACTAGCTATAAACACTTTACCTTCAGACATAGCCAGAAGACATTTCATAGGAACGGGTTTGTTTCAAGCATACCCCAGCCTTAAGTATTCATGAAACTGAACTCACGTCACCACTGAATCATAAAAGACCTTTTTGATGGCAGTCATTTTGACAATAACCTGAATAAAGGTTGTATTCCATTTGTACATATGGTTCTGTATACACTAGGTGATGGTGCACACAGTGTGCAGTCAGCGCAATTGTAGGTGCAGCTGATGAAATTTGCATCACACAGACCCTCACAGGTATGCGGCTGTAGCAAATATAATTTATTCTTGCTGATAGTTTTGGATGTTATTTGTCCTGGTTTTGATATTACTATCTCCACCAATTTTGTAATTTTGTAAACCAAATACAATTATTATTATTACAACTTTGCTTTTCCTGCCATAACAATGCATCACATTTAACACATAAAAGGCCAATAGCGCATCATTCAATACAAATGATGCGTTATCAGCATCATTCAGTTTTGTGAGGTTTGTGAGGACCCTCATTAGCGTAATGCCTTCCCTAGCACCTAACTTTAACCATCAAAACAAAATGCCTAACCCCAACCCTTACCATTAAATTATACCTAATTCTAACCTTAACATTAAATACCAAGTCTTAACCTTCAAACAGTCCTTTGAATTAATGAGGACGGGCCAAATTGTCCTGTACATACAGCACAAAAACACTCTTGTAACCCCTTAATAGATGTGTCTGTGAGATACAGCATCTGCTACTGAATAATCTGAAACCCAGTGCATTGGTTGGATCGTCACAGCCAACAAGTGGACAGCTTTATTGCTCCATGTGTCTATTATCCTTCCGATTGTGCACCTTATTTCCCCCTTTGCTGTAAGCGTAGCCTGAAGGTAATCTTCTTAGCATCCAGAAAAAATGAGAGGGGAACACATGATCTCCGTTCACATACAGTACACAACAAAAGATCAGATCAATGGTGATGATTATAGCTCAGAGGCTGGTGAGGAGCCTCAGCCTGGTGCAGTGTTTGAACTGCAGGGCGGTGCGTTTGATGCTGCTCCTCTAACTCCTCTATCCTGTCTCAGCTCCCTTGGGTATGCGGGCCAGGGGTTCCTGGCATCTGCAGCTTGAGACTGCAGCCCAGATGAGCCCTACTTTACTACTTGTCTGCTCTGCTCTGCTCACAGGAAATTAGGGAGGTAAAAAACAGGGTTCAAACTCAAGGACACAATTTGACCATTTTAATTTGAAGTTTATCGTATATGCTATGTACTCAGTTGACTGGGCTGTCTGTTTAAGGTGAATAACAGAAAGGTAATGAAGTGTTGTAGTTGTTGCACTCATTTTCCACTTACTTGATGAGAAGTCTACTAAAGCGACGACTTGTGGTACAGAAAATAAACTCACCCAGCATCCCATTTTTCCTCTGAATGCTCAAAAAGTCATTTAGGAAACTCATAAATGTCACTGACAGCAGGCTGCTGTATCTTCTGTTAAACAGTGCTAGCAAATGTTTGTCTGTGTGTGTTCTGGGAGTTATGTGTGGGTGGTGTGGGTCAGAAAGAGAGACATATTAAGAGCAATGATGCCAATTCCACCAGAGTGATAAAAGTCTTCATTGCAGTCCTAGATCACAGCCCACTAAACCGTCCCTGTCGGCCTGCAGCTCCTGCCAAACACTCTTCTTTCTTCTCCTCTGCAAGTGTTGTTTATAAATCATAAACTCAACACACAGGCAGAGAAGCAGGGCTGCAGAGCTCTATGGACACGTATCCATTATGCTCCCTGTGAACGTGCATGTGGAAGTAACAAATTCACTCTGCTGAAAGTTCCTGAATGGAGAAAAATTTCTTAAAATTAGGCTTTTTTTAATGCCCAGAGCATGAAATAGTGTGGTGAAAATGGCATGTCTATTTCTTGAACCAACAATCAGTTTTTAGTTCTTTACTCATGCCCTTGTGAGTGTGTTATTTTATCTGACATATCTTGTTTAATGAGGATCAAATCCTTTCCTATACCTTAATGATTATGGTACTTAGTGGCTAAAACTTTAACAGGGGAATCCTATATTCTTCACAAGGTTTCCTCTGTTTTATCCCTAAATTGGGCTTTCCTCCGTGTTTTCTTTTGTTTTCAATGAGGCTTTGAGCTAGGGGGGGTGTTGGTTTTATTTATTGTATCTTTATGTAGCTGTTGTGAAGCTCTTTGAGACTGCAATATTGATAAAGGGCTGTCCATATAAATCTAGCTTGACATGGCTTAAGTCATGGACACTGGTGTGAGAAGATTGCCAAAAGCACATTTTCAGTATTCCTGTTGCAGCAAATGTTCTTTATAGCTTTAGGGTGGTATAAACTTGATCAGAAATGTTTTCTTTTTTATTCTTTTGCTTTTTTGCTTGAATTTTGTTTTTTTGTTTTTTTTGTTTTTTGTTTTTCATGATATTGGTGTGGCTCTAGGGATGACAATGGCAATTGGTCTGTTGGTCAGTCCAAAACCAGATAGAAATATCTCAATGGCTGTATTGTCATGAAAATTAGTACAGACATTCATGGTCCCCAGAAGATGACACCTACAGACATTGGTGATCCCCTGATCCTTCCTGTAGCGCCACCATGAGGTTGACATTTGTTGTTTATAATTGAAATGTCTTGAGTACTATTGGATGGATCATGAAATATGGTTCAGGCATTCACGCCCCCCTGAGGGTGAATTGTATAATCACTTTGCTCATTATACAATTATACAATCAGGTTAAACTTTTTAACTTGTTCAGTGCTTTGGTTTATGACCAAATACCTGCAAAACTAATGACATACCATCAGCGTCAGCTGTACCTTTTGTTTAGTGCTAATTGACAAATGTTAACTAACACACTAATCTAAGATGGTGAACATGGTAAAACATACATGCCTCAGCATGCCGACATTAACATTTAGCTCAATGTACCACTGTGCCAAAGTACAACCTCACAGAGCCACTAGCATGGCTGTAAAGTCGCAGTCTTCTTAACGTTATGTTTCCTGTATCTTTTCTATGTGTGACTTTAACTATAACTTTTACTATGTGAGGCCCATTGTAGTTTTTGCATGAAATGTGCCAAAAAGTCTGATTTAACCTCAATTCCTTAATGACTGTGAAATATACCAAATTGAGACAGTAATGAAGCTCCTTTTAATAGATGCCTTTTTTAGTACTTGTTCATCAAGTATTTCTGTTATCAATTTGGGAACTTGTTTCTCTCACTCTTTGCACTGAGAGATAGTTAACCATTAAATGACTGAGCTCCTTCTGTTTTTGGAGACCGACCATAAGTATTTGGTTGTTTGGAGTTTTATTGTTTTCACTGACACTTCAAAGGGCTTTTTCATTCCAGACACTTTAAAAAGACGCATCAGGAGAAATAAGTTGGCACCAGTCATGGATGATTTGGAAAAGTGAAAGCTTATTGTAACTCCCGGTGCATGGTCTCATTGTAAAGGGAGGTTTTGGACCGAGTCCGAGTGTTTCAGAGGTTGGTGACACTGGCACCGATTGCAGTTAACACACTACAGAATCACTTAGAAATGGAGCCAAGCTGTGGCTGGAGGGCTAAAAGGGTCGGCCTCAAGAATTAAATTCCTTCATTATGATGGAGTGATGAAGGAGGAAGGGGTTTGGGGAGTCGGTAGGCATTTGAAGCCAGACATAAAGAGAAAGCTTACCGTCAGTGTGCACCATGTACTGTTGGGGGTGGAGGAGAGGAAGATAAGGAATGAGAGCTGACAAGTTTTTCAGACAGTTGAGTGATATTCAGGGATATGGGCAAGGAAAGGCAATGATGGTTTTAGTCTTGTGAGTTTATGACCCTTTTAAGTGTTGACCTCACGTGAACCATTAACAACCCCCCAGTGTGTGTGGGAAAAACACACACATGCACACACACACACACACACACACACATATCAACCTGCACAGATGAAGGCCCACACAAACACATATATCTTCACACACACTAGACAAAGTTGTAAGAATGACTGGCTCATTCCTGTTGTTTTCACCACAAGCCACAGGAAAGAGAACGAACACAAGAAACCAAGGCCGCTATTGTGTGTTCCAGCCTCTACCACAGATAAGGAAAGGATAACATGAGCAGTTATTGGTAGAAAATAACAAAAGCCTGTTTATTTGATTGGCTTTCTTATGGTGATAACACAATCTAAAGTGATATGAGAGACTTGAACTATCAGAGTTTTTTTTTAATGATTTCTCATACTGCACTGTGAAAATAAAGAGAGAAAAAAAAAACATTATGGCCAAGACTTCTTCCACCCCATTACCCACTTAAGCCACAGCAAAAATCCTAAACCCGTTGACCCTGAGTGGGCCAAATACTGTGGAACCCTGTTTCAAGTCTCTCCAAATAACAATAATCCTTCTCATCATGTGTGTCTATTTTGCTGTTGGGGAGGTTTCAGAAAGAGTGAAAAAAAAAACAGTAGTAAAGACCACATCTTATACACATGGAGAAAGTTATGCCCGTTCACACACTCTGCAGCGCTATCATAAGACACATCGGCCTAGTGTGGTAGACTCTCTGTGAAAACACACAACCTGCACAGTACATACCAGTCTGAGCTGTGGATACTGGCCGACTGAGATCGAATAATATTTAGCCATGCAATATACTCACACTCAAAGATTTGCTTTTGTTGTAACAATGTGGACTGTTTAACCTTTTCTTATTTAACGCTAGTGATTAAAAATGATCAAGAGTGACAAATTAATTGGGATTTTGCTGGAACTGAGACCCACATTTATGTCTTTTAGGCTACTTAAAGAAAGGGAAGGTCAAGAACAGTTTCTAACAAGGTAGAATAAAATGAAAAAAAAACAATATGACCAATGAGTTCCTTCAGGAAACATTGTAATGGAAGTGGGGGAGAGTTTTAGGGCAACCCTTTTCTGTTTCCTTTTTTCTTTATCTATGAAAAAGGTTAAACAGATGGAAGTTGACATCACTAATATGAACTACTCCACCCTTGCATTTATATCTTTTGCTGCATAAATAAAAGGTTAACACTGGGCTCTGTGTTCAATAAACCTATGCTGAGTCAACACTTTAATGACTGTGACTTCACAGTACATTTTCTGTCACTCACCTAAATTTATCGTTATTGTAAGGCTGGTAAAGAAAGAGCCACATACAGGGCATGCTTTGTGCTGCAATAAAGAAGCATGTTTTTCTTTTGGCAACAGTGGCTATGCCTAAATGATGTGTGTATGTCCGTGCATGTGTGCACACACGCAATAGTCCACGTGTGCCTGTTTATGTCTCTCTCTGCGCGAACATTCACATGTGCCTGTGTTTGTGCTTGCTGGTGTGTGCATGCCCATCACTCAGCCTCAGCTGGGCAAACCTGGAGGATTGCGTCACAGTCAGAGAAAAGAGCAGCCCTGGCCAGTAAACTAGTCTTTAATTGCTTTGCAACTGAGAACAGATTGCCGAGGAAACAAGGGGCTCATTGTGAGTGCGTGTTCATCTCAACACACCTCATATTTTCTGCAGACCGCTGACCCCCACCAGCTCTGCAGCATTTGCAATAAAACACAAAGCTAGCAATTAAAGTACTAAGTGTTTGCATGCAGGCTCACATGCAGACACTCTTAACATGTTTGTCTGCACTTCTATGTATATGCTGATGTATTCCTACAACAGGTCAAGCTGCTGTATGTTTCAGTGTTTAAGCACTGAGGAGCAATGTGAAGTCACTTTGCTTGCTGGAGGGTGAAGTACAACATTGTGCCTCTGTGTTTTAATCTGAAAGACCTGTGCATGATGAGATATCAATAATGAGTGTGACTGAAATGTGTGTGTATGTGTGTGTCTCATGATAGATCTGTGTTGGGTGGTGGTTGTGGTCTGTCTATGATGTGAACCAGATGTTGACTGGATGCAGACCATCGTACCCACTGGAGGGAGAATGAAGCCTATGTGTGTGTGTATGTTGGTGCATGAAGAACGCCAGTACTGATTACAGATCCAATGTAATTTTGCATTGCACCAACCACATTTGGCTGCGCGTGTGTTCTGTGCTAGCTGGAATGAGCTCATGCTTCATATGACTGACCCATAAATCATACAGACCGCGCACAGCCACTGCTGTCACAGAGCTCAGTGGTTCAGAATATACTGATATTATTACAGCTATTTAAAAGCTGTGTTAGATAAACTATGTCAATACATGGTGATTCTGTTTAACCTATGCAATTCCAGGCCTACATGTATTACTTCTCAGGTGATGTAAAGATTAAGATGAGGGAATGACCATGAGATTTAGTTTAAAGCCACTTTTCTCAGGAAGCCCCCCTGAGAAAAACATCTGAAATAATTACAACTTACTGTTAAAAGCTTAAATTCTTTGCAGATATTCTGAATTAGGAAAATCTAATCAACCTATCTAGCCTGGACAGACTGCACTGGGTTCATCTGTTGAACTATTTTGATAGTATTGACATTAGTGTGTATAATGCCTCATGTGTATATGAGCGCCACAACTGCCAATCTCTTCAAAATGATGTGTCCTGTCTTAGTTATATTTTCAGAAAAACACTGTTGGGAGAGAAAGAATAGACTCCTTCAAGTTATCAGATGTTTTAGACTCATGAAAAAAAAAGAACGAGGATGGTATCCATGAACCCGGACAGTTGCGGGCAAACTTGCATATTTATCATTACAAGAATACAGAGTCTGTTAAGGGTATGTACAGCTTTTATGAGCCTATTCTCTGAGAGTAGAAGCATAATCTGAAGAACACCAACATTGGCAATTTAGATCTGATCATGATTTTAAGAGCAGGCTGTAACACAAACACTAAGTGTTTTTGAATTAAAATAATTCCCTAATGCTTGGCTGCATATGTGTGTGGAGTAAATGTGAATTGCTACATATCCTATGTGTGACACAGAAGTTTCCTTGATGATAATATTACAGGAAAATTATTATTTGAATGGGCTGTGTATTTATATCACCTAAACCATTATACAATGTTACCCTTTACGAAAGACAGGAGTTAAAGTAAGCCAATTGGAAACTCCACCCCCAAACAACACTATCTGTAAATATACCCCATGATCAGTTCAGCCCAAAAGTATAAATATTAGCATTCATATTTCACCGCTTCAGAAATCAGCATGAAAGTATCTCAATGCATCATAAGGCATTGATTTTCCCTCTTGGAAAATTTCTAGTACTTAAAATGGCCACTACGAAAAATTGATTTACAATGAATGCAAATAGCTGCTCATAAGAAGATACAGCCGCCTGAAAAGAGCAGGATTTTACAGTCAGAAGGCCAATGCTCCCTACTTTTGCTGACAAGCTGATGGTAGATCATCAAAGAAACGGGAGAAAACAGCCACCAGCCTTGCTTACTACTTGCTTACTTACTCTGTCAAGCAAACAAACACCTGCTGAACTAATCTGACATCCATTCAGAATATGCATGTTTGCAGAAGCAGCAAAAGTCTGGCAGTTAAACGGGGATCTCCAGAATTTTAGTGAGCCATAAACCCTCAGGGAAGAGTTGTCATGGTACCAAGAAGCCGACAGCATGGACACGAAAAATCTCTGTGGATTTTTGACTAACCAACTGATTCTGTATGATGTACTGTACAACCGGTGAATGAAGTCAGAGAATGTAAATAGCAGCAGAGAGTATGGCATAAATTAACAGTTATTGGGTGTCATCATTGTGACTTATAATAAACTAGCCAAGATGTATCTCTCACTTCTTTGCTACCCAGTGTCAGAAACTAAAATCAAGTGTTCAAACAAAGAGCTACAGATATTAGTAGACAACGACCAGCTTTCTCATCACTCCCTGATGAAACCTCCAGGGAGTTTGCCGGTCATCTCCAGCTCACACTGAGACTCTGTCTCAGCTGCAACAGTTGTCACATTCTCACAGCCGAGATGCTGTGGCCACCGCAGTCTAAATGAGGAGCTTCTCAGTTCTCGGTCACATATGGCCCCCCTCTCCCTCTTTGTCCCATTCACCTGTTTTTGCTATCATTTGAAGACCTGGACAGACAGTAAAGAGTGATTAATACCTGACATGGAGTCACAACGACACTAAGAGGGGTTTGGGGCTTGTGTGGATGCAAAGAGAAGAGAAAAAGTGACTGTTGCGCATTCGTGTGTACCCTCTGAAATGCCATTCCATTCCCACACCTACATCTTTATGAGTTCATATCCTCCTGGTCCTATTGTGGAAAAAGAAGCTGTTTCCATCACAGGAAGGCCCCTTTGACCCCTGTGAAATCTTGTGTTGTTTGTCCCCTCTATTTGAAAGCCTAAAATGGCTCAATCCACAATGGTCGCTCTTTGGTGCATTGTTTGAAAAGACCACACTCCAAAATGAGAAATGTACTTGTTTCTCCCAAATAGGAGCTTATTCAAGATCCAAGCGTTCTTTCATGGCTATCACCAAGATAAAAATGAAGCCGCTATTTTTCTGTTTAATTAAAATAAACCTACCACACATGTTCTTGTGACAGTGAGTTTTTGAATGCACAGAATTTTTTTCTGTGCATTCAATGTAAAATCTTACCATCCCCAAGCTAGTAGAGAATACTTCCTCTCTATTTGGTTGGAAACCACCAGTGGGAGAGTGGGTAATTTATCACTGTCCATCTTGAACTGTTGTGGAAGGAGGCCTGTTTTTACTGCTGGTGTCACATGTTAACGAGTAGGTTTTATAGTGGAAGTGATGGAGGGTCACACCACCTAGGAACTAACACACCAAGTGGCTTAATTGCATGTAAATTTCTTTTAGTAGAGGTTGGGTGGTTTTTACATAGAATACATTTAGTTTTACATTTTTAAACATTACATCGGAATTACCTTGCTTTTTGGCAGAAGCTCTAGCATATCTTTGACATTTAGGAATTGCTTTCTGTATACCCAGGCACCAATTCTCTTGCCTTGGGAATACAAAAATAAAAGACAACTATTGTGCTTGTCTTCATTTCTTTATGAAGTTTGGTCCGCTTCCCAGGTCACTACAGTAAGAAAGGATCAAGTGTCTTTCTCTTTGCTAAGTAGCTGATGTCACTAAACTGGAATCCATCCATTTTCTCTACTTCTCCCTCACTATGTCTGTGCCCCCCTGTGTTTAAATCCAATGAAAGTGTATCCTGTAAAAATCCTAGAGGAGACTGATAGCAAATGATGGGGGTGGTTCATGAAGGGGTTAGGGCAATGAAACTTACTGAGCGGTGTCCTGTTTCACTGAAGTGGATTCATTAACTTTGTCTCTTATCACTGCAGGACCGTGAATAGAGACTATACATACTGATGGCTCCTGTCAGGCACTGGGGGCTAAAGAAAAAACTGGACACAGACTGTATGTCACTTGGAACGGGATACTACACAGAGCTGTCAGTTTATTAGGTGCACCTAGCTAAAACTAATGCAGTCTAAAAAAAAAAAAGTGCTGCATCAAATCCTCCCTTCCTGAAGGTTATAATGTTCAGTTTTGGTCAAAACTGTGTTAGAGAAGTGTTGATTCAGCTCCATGGTAATTTTGGAAGCTGCGATTTGTGGTGCTGTTGAACTACATTATGTAATGATGGCAGGTGTTCCTATTATTTTGTCCACCTCATTCAAAACAATGAGGGTAGGCTAAAAAAAGACACACCTCTTTGTGTAAAGCGATACAGTTCAGCAAAACCACAAATGGCAGCCTCCAAAATCTTCATACAGTTGAACCAACACCTCTTTAACACAATTTAAATAAAAACTGAACATAACCTTCATGAATGGAGGATTTATTGCAGGACGTTGAATTAGTCGGCATTAGTTTTAGCTAGGTGTTCCTAATAAACTGACAACCAAGTGTATACCCTCAGTCAGAACTATATAAAGATGAGGAAATTGCATATTGTGTAATATAAAATTTTTGGTCAGAGTCACTGACTTGAATTCAGTTTAAAGGCCAAAGTATTATATTAACCAATGCTGAAGAGGCTAAAAAAGATGCGTAAATTTCTTCTCAGAATTATCCATTCAGGATATGGAATCAATCAAAAGGGGCAGAAAAAGATTCTTATCCGAAACTACTCACAGATGTAGCACAAAAGGCATAAAGTCCAATATTGGCAGTATGACCATCTTTTCTACATAAAACACAAGGAAATGAAAAAAGAAGAGCAGAATAAATGGAACAAACTCAATCTCATGGGGCTTATAGCCAACAAAAACTGTTTTGGTTCACTAATCAATAATTCAAGCAGAAAATGTTATTTATGATACCTTGTACAATGTAGTTCTGATTACAAAGGCAATAAAATAATTACTGAAAGCAAACCAAACTCTCTCAGTCTAAATCTACCACAATATGTATGGTTTTCCATTATTACTAAGAATTAATTGCTTTAGTGTCGGTTGGATTATTTGTTCACTAACGAGGTGAATATGATTCCATTAAATTCTCTTAATTATCATAAACTAACATAAGTGAGAGATTCATGTATATCACTTCCCTTTGCTTAACATCTGGACAGTGTTCTGGGACAGCCATCTGTTTAAAACTGTGCCAGTCATTTCTGCAAAAAATGGCATTTCATAGCAGAGCTGTCTGCCAGAATAGACAAAGATTTAGAATAGTTTCCTTTTCACTGTCTCCCTACTTCTGCGAGGTGACAGTTTCTGAGAAGACTGGAGGAATCTTCAGCAGGAAGCAAAACGCTTAGATGTTTGAATCTAGGCAGCAAAAACACACCAAAGGAAATCTGCAACAGGGTAAACATGATTCCATACTATAGTACATATCATGGAATAAGATTAAAGGATTTAATACTTTTCAAGCATTTCGTTGATCCACTTATCAACCAGAAGCAACTTCACTTGATAGATCCACCATTTCCATGGCTGTTTGAGTGCCCCTGGGTGTATATTTGGGAAATCTTCCACGTATGAGAAGTGTCTCTTTGTATACCATGAAAGATGTGTGTTTTTCTTTCACACTGACCTATAAATGAAGAGTAAATAGAGTGGGGTAAATGATAGGTGGTCCACACAAAGGTGAGAAGGGCACTGCAAACCAACCGTCCAAACAAAAGGTCCCATTCAGACACCTGCTTTGTCCTACTACTCTTCCTTCTCAGGGTTGCTTTGAAAATCAGTCGCACAGTCTGGTAAGTCATGCTGGGGCTGCCCATCTAGTCACTGTCCTCCTAACATAAGACAAAACTGTGATCCAGCCAGTGGTTATTTTTGGCAGCATGGTCATACCAGAAATTTCAAATAATTTCAACACTGTGAAACACTGTGATTGGTGATCCACTTTCGTATAACCCTGCATCATTTTCCCACAAACAAACAAAAATGTATGATACCAAAGAAGTCACTACGTCACCAAGCTGTCAGAACCATCTATTTCCGATCCATTGCAGATGCACAAATTAATTCCACTTTGCAACTTTCTGGTGTTACTGGGCACTAACACTAGAAATGCCAGGAAATTTTTGGAGTGTGAAAGAAGGCCGAAAAAATATTCCTGAAAGGGGTCAACATTATTGTAACTATAATATGCTTTTGTGATTTCGGTTTCTTCCGAAAGAGTTTCTGTGACAAGTCATGAGGGGATATTAAAACTGGAACATTTCAGCTCCAAAATTGAAAAAAGTCACCAATTGACAACAGTCTATTTTCCCTTCTAGTAAAGGTTTATAGAAATCTTTTTGGGCTCAACAAACATTCATTCAGGCACTGACCAAATACTGACACTGTCTTGTTATTGGGAATTGATTTGTTTAATTCGCAGAGCAAACCGTCTGAAAGACACAGGAGGCAGTTAAGCATGAATTCAAGAACTACATGGAAGCGCAGTAAGACATAAGCAGGGGGTCAGGGTGTGGACCGCAACTGAAGCTGTGGCTGGGATTTTTAATGACTGACCGCAGTGAAGCAAGGAGGAGGTCCATTGTGTCAGGATCTGCAGCGTCTGAGCTGGCCGCAGCCACAACCACGCACATGCCACAGAATGAACACCCAGGCTGTGCTTTGATGTACAGCTGCTCCCAGAGCAGATGGAAAAAGAAAAGGAGAGGGTAAAGGAATAAAATTGTTGGGGGATTAAAGAGACAAAAACTTAAGATTGCTGGAGATTGGATGGAAACGGGACAGACGAGGAGAGGGGATGATAAAAAGAAAGAGCGCACAACAGAGCTTTGCTTGTTCTTCAGAATCTGATTTCAAGGTGCGCTTTATATGTGTTATGTGGGTGTGTGTGTGTGTGTGAGAGAGAGAGAGAGAGAGAGAGAGAGAGGGAGAGAGGGAAAGAGCCCCCCCACCCCCTCCTTGTGCAGCAGAGCAGACAGGCTGGAGTTGGGGTGGAATATGCAAATACAGCCCGTCTGTCTGCCTGCCCCTTTTGGCAGCAGAGCAGCACACTGCTTCTTGCACACACCCTCACTCATGCAGTGTGCAGAGGACTTGGAGGGCCCAGTCTATTCAGCAGGTCTCACACAAGCTTGCATGTGTGTGTATATGGAGCTGAAACTCTCCTAGAGACACACTCACACGCTCTTTTCCCTCCTTCGTTCCTCTGTCCTGCTCTCCTCTTTCTCCTTTCTCCTCCTCCAGCACACCTTTGTGTTGTTTTCCTTGCCCCTCTTCCTTTCCCCTCCCTCTTCAGCCCCACTAGTTTTCCCTCTGCTCTGCCCTATTTGCTCAGAGTGTGGTTAGTGTACGAGCTGCAGGCGTACAGGGCAAGATGCTGCTGATGCTACAGCTGTTTGGGCTCCATGTCTCCTTCAGGGGCCACTGAAGAAGACAAGACTGCACGTGTGCCGAGGAGCTTCAACACAACACCCTGAGGAACCTACAACTATCACTTTTTTTTTCCCTGTTACCCTCATCAGCTGCATTTATAAGAAAAAAATGATGAGGACCAAGTTGTGTCAACTGGTTGCACAGTTCTTTCTCTTAGGCTTGTTGCTCTCTATGGTGGACAGCAAGGGAACTTTCTATGGAGGCCATGTCAACCCTTTCTATGGAAACAGATACAACCTGTTCAAGGCTGGACTCAACCACCACCATTTACAGAACAAGCCCATGACCCGTCACAAGTAAGTGCTCCGTTGTGGACATGTCACAGGCGCTGATCCATGTTGTATTTCCCTTCCCATGCTGCAGGGTATTAAATTTAAAAAGAATTCCAAATATCTAGAGGACTAGCAAGCAGGACCCACCTCATACATGTATTTCCCTTGAGAAACACGTCACTGGCGAGTTGCAGAAATATGGTTTTACGACATCGGCTTGTTAACATATCCCTGAATTGATTCTCTGTTTCTCAATTACTCACCATCAGCCCTTTTCTGTGGTTCACACCTAAAACATTCTGGAGCTAGGGATAAACACGACAGAGCAACAACGACATGCAGTATTTTATGAAAACAAAGCCATCATTATGTTCTCAATGGTTCAGAGAGGGGGGTGCTGAGTTGATGACAAGGGTATTGATCCTTCTCAGCCTCTGTGTGTGTGTGTGTGTGTGTTTGTGTGTGTGTGTGTGGTGAGAGGGGGCTCAATCAGAGGCAAGACATACAGTACAGCTGGGCACCCGCTGCCAGAAGGGAGTGGTGCAACTATTCTCAATCTATACAACTGAATTTACATTAAGATTACTGTTGAAAACTTGTTTTTTTTTTGTTTGTTTGTTTGGTTTTTTCTCTGTTTAACTTTTCCAGCATCACCAAGGGGGATATTCTTCTGTGTTTAATCAGTGATCTGTGATGTATGAAAATTACACTGGACTGATTTCTTAGGACAGTCAAACCACATGAGCAGAGAAGAATAACAGTTCCATACTATGCACGATATTTGAAAATCATGAAGCTGTGAGATGAAAAAGAGCCTTGTGGATAGATTTTGCCTGGACCAGAGAGGGCTGATGTTTGGCCTGCAGGGCTCTTTCAGTTTTTCCTCTCTTTCACCATCTCTTTTGCTTGGCTTGCCCTGAGAGCTGTTATGCCTTTGGACAGCTCCCCAGCTACCTGCTGCTTCACTCAAACTGCCACAGAAACTGCTGATCGCCCAGTCCTGTTCAGTCTGCCATGTACCCTCACCTCCAGGGAAAAGACTCTTCAGCATCCCTCAGCCTGAATGCAATGCCCACATTTCGTCTTCACCTTTAACTTTCTCACCTACCTTCATCCATCCCTCTCCTGACCTTCAGTTCCAGTCAGGAAGTCATCATGAGCACTGTTTATTCTCCCAGCACTTCTTCTTAGCCATAGTCACCACCTGTAACTTTTAACGCACTTGTGATCAGTGTCAGGCAAGTTCCTTGAAAACTGTAATCAGTGACTTACTACACAATACATTACTCGTACGTTCTTACTTAATTCTTTTCACTTTTTTTCACAATTTTTTCACACGTTTACAGCTCTGTCAAATGTGCCTTTAACAATTACACAGCCACACGTCATATAGTCTGCGTTATTTAACACATATTGAAATAAACCAATACATTGTGTGTTACAAGCAGGCAGCATATGTTTTGGAATTATTTACTGACCATCGCCAGCTAGTTTAATGTTAGCATGCAGCATGCCAGAAGCATTCCAGCATGCCAGAGGTCTCGGCTTCATCCTCCTCCAGAACCCTTTGCTGTTCATGCCTACTGCATGCTGGTGGCATATGACAGTGGCTTCTGCTTACTTTTTGACAGTGGCACCAAAGAGGTTTATTTTTAATCACACAGACAGATTTATGCCAGATATAATTTGTAAGACTGAATCCCAAGACGGATCGATCAACTAGACGTTACAATAGATCTTCTTATTCAAAAATAACCGATGAAGAATGACGGATGATCAGTAATTGCTTGTTGCTGCTTACCCACCCTGGACATAGTGGACCCCGGGGACGTGTCAGTGTCAGACCACCACTACAGATATATGAGCTCAGTTGTTGTCAGCTTGACTGGTCAGTGGAAATAGAGACTTAAAAATAACACACGTGCTACGAATTGTTTGTGTGTGTGTGTGTGGGTGTGCATGTATGTATGGGTGTATGTGTATGTGTTTTTGTGAAGGATTTCACTTGTGCTTTTTTACGGCTTGTAAATGCTTACACTTTCTTACTGTCCACACTGTCACATGGGCAAAAGATGCCAGTTTTTAGTGAGACATTGAAAATTGTCAGTTGTTGGTGCATCAAAGACTTTTTTTTTCATGTCAGCAAAGCAAGTGATTCGATTTCACACTCATTCCTTTCATTCAATACAACCATTTACTGCTGTAAAAGAAAATATAGCCTGTGGTAACTGACTGTCACATCTTAGAGTATCTTACCGTTACAATACTGTACCTACCACTCTATTGCACTGTGCCATAGCTAAAACTGTGCATGGGTGGCTTAGAGAGTTCAGATTTCCTGAGGTGAGTTTTGGTCCGTTTTTGACATTACATCTTCATTCCTCAGGAGCAAATGATAAAATTCTATATTCTGTGTAACACATTCACATCATAACCGTATACGTCACAAAGGGAAAGAACAAACATAAAAATGTGTCTGGCATCTCACAAGCATCTTTCACCATGTTGCCCTATATCATACCCCTATTACACAAAATGCACACAACAGGTGAAACACAATCCATACCATTGCTGGGAAATGAGTGTTGTATAAATCAATTAGGATCCCAGCAGATGTCACGTCTTCACTGATCAGATTAAAGACATATCCAAGGGCTTTTCAATGACGTATGGGACAGAGATCAAGGGAGAAAGGTCAGTGAGTTGGTAGGGGTTAGAGGTTATGGGTAGCTGTTGTAAGTTTGTGCTGAGTGTCCAGTGGAGGACAAGAATGGAGCCAGTCTCCTGCTAAGGGTCACAGAGGCTGGGCAGTAAACTCCCAAGCTCCCTACTGACACATATTTATGTAACTTACTGCTTTCACTGACCTCTCTGCTAAAATGTTTGGGATTTTTATGCAGCGAACATGGATTTTATGATTTAAAGGGTAGGATAATATACTATTAAATATTAGAGTTTCAAGTAAGACTGTGTGGTAATTCAGTATTATTGTTAATTATATTTTAATATCATGATTAAAAGACGATATAGTGTTGATGTTGCTTCCAAATGTCCAAATTAATGACTCCAAGCAAGCTGTCACTGAAAATCTTTTGGGACTTACATGCAGTTGCGTTCTTGCAGAGAGTTAGCTGAGAGGACTGATACCACTCACACATCTGTCCTTTAAATATGGGGCTACAGCTAATGCTGATTAGCTTCACTTAGCGTAAAAAAAAAAAAAAAAATATTAGATAAGATTTGTTCATAAGTGAGCTTTAAAATTGTGGTTAAGCAGATTTTTTTTAAACCTTTGGACAGAGTTAGGAGGCTGCTACCCCCTGCTTTTGTTCTTTATGCTAAGCTAAAATAAGCTAAGCTAGGCAACGTGTAGTGTCATATTTAGCTAACATACAGATGAAGATGGTATCCATCTTCTTCAAACTCTTGACAAGAAAGTGAATAAGTGTATTTCCTGAAATGTCAAACTATTCCTTTAAGTTTTTGTTTTTCTGATTCATTGCAATTCACAGCATTTTGATTAGTGTGTATGTGGTTTGAATATATTTTCCATATCATGATATACATATACAATACATATATTGTATAGCTCCTATTGTATAGCTATTATTTTTAGTATTTTATATTTAGTAACAGCACCCCAGTATTATGCAGTGATTCCTGATGGTCGTACTTTACAATAGTGTTGCATTGGTTTGCTCAGCAGATACTGTCTGTACACCTTAATAAAGCATCAGGACACATTACTATTGGTTTCCCTCCAAAGGCATATACAGTACAGTGAGTCTAACAAATCTAACAATTCCGCCTGAAAACCCTTTTATTTAAAAAAAATACAGAGAGCTATTCTTACTCAAAGAAGATTATGTGCTTTGGTAAATGCTTGAGGATAAGTTATTGGTGTGTTTTTTCACTACTGTAGTTTGAGCTTCTTCCTGTATTCCAAGAGAAAAATACAACACAACCAAACTTCAAATTTTAACAACTAAAAGTTATATAAAATGAACCGGACCAAACAAAAATGAACAATTGTCGATACCCAGATGATTGCATTGCTGTAACAAGGATTAGAGGCCAATAGCCAAAATATAAGCATATGTAAAAGTAATGGTCTGCCTTTAAGCTATAGTAACCAGAGTTGGCTTGGATATGACCCTGTCTATGAACAACAGAGTGATCCCCTTGGTCCTACAGTTGGGAGTATCACATCTTTCCTTTAACCCTAATCAGTAGCCACAAGAGTAACGTCAATCAAACCCTGCACCACTGGGCTTTCAAGACCTGCCAGTTGGCTAGAAATAGGATTCATTAAAAGCTATATGGAAAGAGATGGGCCTTGGAGGAGAGCTGTTAGCCCATAGACACGGTTGTTAAAGGTCCTACTAAAGACTGCATGGTTTTCTATCTGGCCCGCTCCAGTCATAAATCTGTCAGAGGCAACAGCAGTGGCCTGAGTTCAAACAGTCAGGAACCCTGCAGGTGAGAGAGTGGTTGGTAATGAGGAAGGTGAGCCCTTTAGTGCCACAGTGTCAAAACAAGCAAGGTGATGGTTGGAAAAGTGGTAGGTTAAAGGGCTGGAGATGTCAGGGATATGATTAGGCAACAGAGAGACACTTCATGAGAAATAGAAAGTGGAAGAAAAAAGACATTCGAACCAAAGCCAAGAGGAGGACTGGTATGCTTGATAATTAAACAGAGATTACCTGCAGTTTCCAGATTTTGCAAAAAAAAAAAAAAAAAAAAAAAAAAAGGAAAGGCAGGTTATGAAAAAAGAGGGATGGAAAGGTGAGTTGTTTTGGTCCCAGCAGAGGGTCGAGGTCTAGCAGCAATAACATTTGCTGAAAACGCTCCACATGAGAATCTGAGATGGGAATTCTGCTTTCCCCCTGGGACGCTGTGAAGCGAGTTAGGAGCTGTAATGCTATACTGGAAATATTTACAGTGGGACCGGACTAGCAGTCAAAAAATGACATGCTCCAATGACAGAAAAAAGACAATATTTTGGCATTAAGCAGGGAGGTGTGTTAGGACAGAGAGAGAGGTGGGCAAGTGAGGCAAGAGAAGTAGTAAGTGTGGCTTTCCTGTCATGGCAAATGGAGGTGAAGACTGTTTTGATATTCATTAGGGAGGAAGAGAGTAAGTCCAGGTGAGGGTGGAAGGTGCACAAGAGAGTTTAATACACCGAAGAATTTGATTCAGTTTGGGCCATTTGGGTTTGGGTAGTTCAGTGGGGATGTAGATCAACTGGAGACATTAATTTTTTCCTGCTGTTTTCATTGGGATACAGCTTCGAACACAAAGGAGAAGTGTGGAAAAAAGAAAATGTGAAATACCATCAGAAACATCTTAAATACATTTCACAGCAGATGTAGAACAATATGCAAGACGTTAACTGGAATTTTGGGGGCATAAAGAGTATTTTGAGGATCTGTACTGTGAAAGAGTCAAACAGGCAATGAGTAGCATTTGACTCAGTCCAGGGTCAGTTAGTATGGGTATTCAAGACCTAATTTTGTTTCAAATTGCTAACCAGACAAGGGAATGTAAGCACATTAGATACATTAGATAAGGCTGGTAAATTCAGTCAAAGAAAGCACACTAATCAGCGCTAGGGGTGGGGATCATGGGATGGCAATGTTGGTTGGTCAGTCCGTGCAACACTTTGGCCCACAAATAGTTTACCTCACAAACTACTGAATGGATTGCCATGAAGTTTAGTCAGACACTTTTATGCCCCCCAGATGATGTACTAATGACTTTGGTGAAGCAGACATTTCCTCCATTGCCACCATTAGATGACATTGTTTGGTTTTTTTGGTGAAATGTCTTGACAACTGTATGATGGATTGCCATGGAATCTGGTAGGCTCCTTCATGTCCCCCTCAGGATGAATAACTATGATGGTCCCCTGAGTTTTGCTTGGTTCATGATCAAACAAACAAATACATTTCCATCAGTCTGAACTTTTGTGTCTAGTACTTTTGTGTTTAGTACTAATAATTTTAGCATGCTAAACTAAGACTATGTTGTGAACATAGTAAACATTATACCTACTGAGCATTTTAACGTTGTCATTGCGGGCATGTTAGCATGGTGATATTAGCATTTAGCTCAAAGCACTGTTGTGCCTGAGCGAAGCCTCACAGAGCTGATAGAATGGCCGTAGACACTTCTTGTCAGGATTTTATATTAGGTATGTTGGCAACTACCTGATCCTCTGACCTTCTTCACTAGGTCACTCAGATCCTCTCACCAGATGCTTTTGCTGTCCCACAGGCACATTTTAAGTTGTCCTCATGGCTCATCATACCCTCGCTGGTGTCGCAAAGCGAAGGAATTTTTCACCTGCCCTCTCGATTTCACATCTTTAAATTTTAAAGCTTAATCCAGTCACTTATTTTGCATATTAAAACAAGTCCAATGCAGTTATAGTTGATTTTAAATATGAGTCATAACTTAAGTTAATTAGATCTAGGTGACTTTTGCTGTCCAGCACTCACTGGGTTATTCTGTGTGGCCATCCCCTCCCATCTGTCACCCACGAGCTCTAAAACAAACATCAGAAAGTATTTATACTTTTTAAAACCAGCCTCCTTGTGCCACAGTACTTAAGAGATGAGATGTGAAAACAGCTCAGAGTAGGCCAGCACTCTTCTCTCTCCACTTCTCCTTCCTATCCATATTCACCTGATCTCAGATCATACTGGATCAGGGCTTCTCATCCTTTTTCCCCCAAGTGTCCAGGTTAGCGCTGCCGTCTCCGGGCTAGGTATCCTCCCACACAAGCAGCTTAAACAAAGTTCTCACCTACCCTGCAAAAAACAGCCATTTTTCTCAAATACTACCACTTACACATCATGGGTTAGTATTTCTGGTGATAAAACGTGTGTAATCCTCATATGTATAATATGTTCACATGTGTGATTGTTTATTCATGTCTATAGGACATTCCTACCATTAAGATCTGTTTTTACATGGGAGAGGAGGCTGTTGCCCCGACCGAAACTACAGCGCAAGAGGGACAGGATTAATCTCAGCTCTCAACTTTGATTCTCACAAAGCCAGAACCCCTCTGTCTGTAAGACACTGAGGATAAAATATCAATCGCAAACCCAAATGACATTGACAGATCTGTGAAAACAGCCAAAGAGCGGACTGGGGGGAGAAAGAGAGGCAGAAACAGAGACCTATGCACAGGAGAAAGTTTTTTTTTCTTCTCATGTACATCTGGATTCCTGTACTTTTCAGCCATTGTGTGTGAGTCTGAAGGTCATTGGCTCCCCCCAGATGTGCACCTGACAAAAAAAATCAGTTAACATGGTCACTTTTCAGTCCTCTGATCGGCCCTGTGCGTAACGTGAGAAGGAACACACACCTACCATGCTGTATACACAGGCATACTCATGCGCTCAGTCTGCTCTCTATCAGCTGTCACAAATCCTTGTACGCCCATAGAAGCTTTTTCCCAACTCTCACATGCACAAAACAATGTGTTATGTCTTGTTTTATTGCTGTCGTTAAACCTGTCATTTATGAGGAGGAAACCATTCATCAATATTTAGATTTTACAATATAATACTTGAAGCACTTACTAAAGTGCTGATATTCTCTGGATGACAGTATTGTCCCTTTTTCTTAAATCCAGGAATCTCTATTATCATGAGCATGTGAATGCGATCCTGTACAAATATTTTTGTGTCAGGCTTCTCACATGTTAAAAACTGGAGAGAAAAAACGTAATTTATTTTGGCGCCAAAGGCTCTGTGTATTCTGTGAGCAGCAGATGAGAGCAGTGGGAGTTATCATTCTTAACCCCTATCTCCCCACCCCCACCCACCCCCAAGGAGTCATAAACAAAAGAGCCTGCAGGTGGGATGGTGATGAAAAATGTCAAAAAAAAATTGTTTTCACGAGAAGAAAGATGCCAGAAATGCTGATGCAGCCCCATTTGTGTTATCAGATTAAGCTTGCAGTCTTCAATTAATATAGAAATAAACCATATGCTACGTAAAAACATAACATTTCCAGATAGATTTCCTTGTTTTTTTACACTAAAAAAATCATCTGCAGCGACCAGTTATTTTACCCGTGTGAGTCTAAAGTGCTTTAAGAACTCCCATCATACCACATCAGTTCAGGCCATAACTGCCACTTCCTTAACAACGCATGACCTGGCAGCAAGTTGTCAGGCTGGTATGAAAGGAGCTCTGTCATTTTGACTCCTGCCCTTTTACTTCCACTGCTATTAACATATGTCAACACAGGGAGAGTGTTGATACTCACTCAAATGCTGTCAACACAATCAGCAATATACAGCAAGCAGCAGCAGTGCAGTGGTTTCTCACAGACTGTCAGGCTGTGCTGTCTGTTAGCTCTCTGAACCTGCTAACTTAGCCCTTGTTACCCTCCCTTGTCCTCCAAACACTTCTATTTGTCCTGAAACAGCTGTGGAGCCATGTTAAGTACTGCATGTGTTGCTAAATGCTCCCCTCTGAATGTAAGAAACGCTTCACATGTGAGCTTAAGGAGCCCAGATCATCATTTCCTGTGTTGCACAGGGGCCAGGGGAACATTTAGCAGTTACTATAGCTGCACTGGCGAAGAAGACAGAGGAGAGAGAAAGTCCAGCTCCAACATGATGCAACAACTGTCCAAAGTAATTATAGTGAAGTTATTATGTGTTGGATTCTGCATACATTTAAAAACAGTCTCAGTAATATTTCTTACTGCTTAATTACCATATTTAACAAAAGGAAGCAAAGGACAGATCATAAGCTCCCAGCAAACTTCATCTGTCATCAGTCTGACTAGTGCCAGTTGCATTCATAAATTTTTGTTTTTGAAGATTAAAAAACATCACTCTATATTTTAACCATGTGCAACATATGGTTTCTGAGAAAACCATTTGAAAGCTTCTAAGATTGAAATGAATAAATATTATCTGAAGTCCCATTATCGGGAACAGACTTATTATTTCAAAATTACATAACACTGAAAAGTTTTGTTTAGACAAAGTGTTATACTGTACAATAGAATAGAGGACAGAGGGAATAATACAGAATAGTCAGAATAATCTAACAAATTAACGGTGTGCTAAAGTTTTAACACAGACTGAGCTCAAAGGAGGCTTGAATGACATATTCGTTGGGAAGAATTGCTGATGCAACTTTCCATACATAGTACTGGTATGACCAGTATTATGGTGGGTAATTTTGGCTAAATTAAGGTAGATAGCTGTGTGACAGCACTGAGTTGACCAGTGATTACTTCTGAGAATTGTTACACCACATTTTAGTATTTACCATTATCAATATGGCTACAAGTGACAGTCATTTGTAGACACATTAGTTGCTGTTCAGCAAAAGCTAAGTAGTTTCACTTTAACCACTGAGTTTGACAGATACAGAGCAAAAGAAGGACCGTTGTCATAAATTAGAAGGATATTGTAGTGTGATGTAAGTTATTCAACTCCAGTGTCGCTATACCGTCCCCACAGGAACCACTGTGCCTACGTGGTCCAGAAGAACATCACATGTACCATGCAGGATGGAGTGGCTACCTATGTGAAGGCTGAGTACACCACCAAGTGCATCTGGGGTCAGAAGTGTCCCGTTGTCATGTAAGTCTGCTAAACAAAACAACAAAATGCAAACACTGTAAAATGGCACAAACATTTGAAAATTCAGTTTGAGTCCTAAGAAGTTTGGTTGTGAGGTTTTGAATGTGTACTTATTACCTTACATTGAGCATGGAGCACATTGTAGAATATATTCTATATCACTGCTGCCCTCTAGTGTTCACATGATGTGATGTTCAAATAATGATGAGCAGGTCCTCTGCTGCACACACATCTATGTTTGTTGTCAGAGTTCTCCTAAAGAGAAATGCCACTGGGGGGGGAATGGTGTTAGTGTTCTCAGTTTTGGTAAAGAATTTGATTGTCTATTCAACTAAGTAACACAAGTTCAAAGGACACCGGCTACTAGCACCATTTCTCTTTCAGGACATTAAAAGTGCTTAAAGCTCCACCTCATTAATTGATTACTCTGGTGTAGATGTGGTCATACTTGCTTCTTGTCTGCCCATCTCCGTTTGTGAAAGTAACACAAAAGAAAATATCAAGAATAATATAATTAATGCCACATGATTTACACTACACTTTATCTTAATCTGTATCTAATCTCAACCTAATCCACATTTGATCCCATAGAGAACAAATTCATCCAGTTCTCTCTGCTTGGCACATCCCCTCTTTCCATCCTCTGTCCTGGCTCTGTGCTTTTATCATCTTAACTTGTGATAGTGATGTTATGATTCCTTCAGGTACAGGACATTCTACAAGCCAAAGTACAAGGTTGGTTTTAAGACAGTGACTGAGCTGGAGTGGAGATGTTGTCCTGGCTACTCTGGAGAAAACTGTTATGATGGACCCACGTCATTGCCTGACGTCATTCCACCTTTCAAGGGTGCTGGTTTGCCCCATCGCCCAGGAATGAAGGGCTTCCCACATGGCCCTAGGCCCACCGTGGACCAGAAGCCTGGAGGAGCCCAGCTAGAGCCAGGCAAACCTTTGCCTAGTGTGCCTGACAACAGACCAATACCCACAGGACTATTGCCTGCTGGGAACGGAAAACCAAACTATGGTGAGAACAGACTCCAACTGATTTACTTGTTAAGCCCTGGGTTTTAAACTTCCACTACTGCTGTTTGTGTGTTTTAGTGCATGTTTGTGTGCATCTGAGCAAGCACGTATTTTCTCCAGCCCTATTCCTCAGAGATGTATCATTCCCTCTTCAGTGTTGACAGGCTTTCTCAGAAAAAAAAAATTCTTCCTTTCTCCTTTCTTTTTTAACCTTGGAAATACAGGAAACAAATTTGGGATTTCTGGACTGACTGGTGAACGTTTGGACCGTATGGAGGAGGACCTGCGTCGCCTCACCCAGGGTCTAGACACTCTCAACGGGGTGGTGGCCGGCCTCGAGGAGCGATTGCGTACATCCCTCCGAGAAGATACCAACAAAATCCTGGTGTCTCTGCAGCCCAGTGGTCCCCATGTGCCTGACTCTACAACTGGATTTGGGGTGATCCCAGATGGGACTCCTGATGGACTGGAAGGAGGAGAAAGCTTCACTGGATTTGGAGACTTAGCAGGGAGAGTGACAGAAGTGAGGGATGAGCTGCGAGCCAAGTCACACATCTTAGAGGAGATTCGGGTACTTTGCCACTATGGTTGTACAAAGATCAATTGAATATATCTGTTCAGTTTGATCAAACCAGGCCTCAGATTTCTCTCTCCCTCCTTAATAAAAAATCCTCCATCCCTATTAAAATGCTACTTTTTTCTCCTTCTCACCTGTATGTGTCTGTAGGGAATGGTCCTGGGTCATGATGGCCAGCTGAAGAGGCTGCTGGAGGGAGCTAGAGGCAGGCCTATCCCTAGCCCTGGCTCCACTACTCATCTTGACGAGATCCTGGACGCCAAGTTGGCTGGCGTGCGGGCTGAGATCCTTGACGGCTTTGAACGGCGTCTGACAAGTCTGGAGAGCCACTGTGACAGGAAGATTGGGGAGGTGCAGAGGCAGTGCCACAGGGACCACATGGACGGCCAGGAGCAGATGCAACAGTCTTTGGATGGAAGGGAGACTGAGCTCAGGGAGGAATTGGGCTCTTTGCAGTCTCAGATCCAGGGCCTAACTCTTACTGAGAGCTGTTGTGGACAGGTATGATATAGATGCAATTGTGAAATGATGAGAATGCACTAAATATATCAAGTTTATCAAGTCTACAGCACTTAAATTCATTTACAAGTGTGATTTCGATGCAAGCTCTGTCCACAGGTAACTCGGACATAGCCACGCTAGGTGTTTCCCCCGTTTCCAGTCTTTATGCTAAGCTAAACAGTCTCCTGCCTATAGCTTCATAACAGCTGCACAAACTTGACAGCAGTACTGGTCTTCTCATCTAACTCTAAACAAGAAAACCAATAAGTTTATCTCCCAAAATCTATCTTATCTCTAAGTAAATGAGTAAATTCCTTCAAGTAAAAACTGTACATTTCAGACTAAGCTTCTTAAAGGGCATGCATGACTGGACGTTTTATTGGGTTACTATTGAACTAATGAGTTATGGATTATTTCAGGTAAACAGCCTGTCCCAGCGTGTACTGCTGCTGGAGGAGTCAGTGAAAGGTTTGACAGAATCACAGAGACTGCTCCAGACTGCCCTCACTGACCAGAGCATCCACGTGGAGACACTGATTGAGACCCGTCTGGTGGACATAGAAGGCCGCCTCAATGCCACTGAGGGTGGACCTGATGGAATAGGAGGGCTCCCTGGTGGTCTGGATGGCTTCAAGACAGTGTTGGAGGATAAGTTGAAGATGCTGGAGGAGAGAGTGTTTGTGGCTGTGGAGGAGCTGAGTAACGCCACGGCCCCTGCACTCTTGGAGGGCCAGGTGGTCCCAGCACTGGAGACAGAGATTGAGTCTGTGAGGAGGAGAGTGGAGGGAGACATGGACAGCATTCAAAAACAGCTAGTAGACCTGGAGCTCCTCTGCACCTCCTCCTGCTCACCCCCCAGCCCACCAGCAGGGGGTGTCAGTGTCACTGAATTGGAGGAGGAGTGTGAAGGGATGGAGAAAAAGATGACCGTCCGCCTGGACTCCCATTCTAACCAGCTGAACCACATAAACAACACCCTGCAGAACCTTCTCTTCAGGATTGCCCAGGAGGACACAGAGGGCACCGTCCAGGGAGAGATCACCCTGCTGAAGGTGAACATCAACTCCGTGAACCGCACTCTGAAGGGCCTAAAGGATTCTATTAGCTTCATTGCAAGTGAAGTGGGCCACGCTAACGCCACCTGGGAGCAGAGAGAGCACCAGCTATTCAACCAGGTGCAAGGAATCACCAAACTCGTGGGCCACCAAGCCTCACTCCTGGGGGCCGGGGAGAGGCGGCTGGCCCAGCTGAAGGGGGAACTAGTGGCTTTGAAGAGACGTCTGGCCGGGGAGCTGCATGGCTGCAGGAGCACAGCGATAGAAGTACAGAAAGAGGTGAAGGACTTTGATAGCAGGGTGAGCCAGGTAGAGGGCCAGTGCAGCAGCCTGGGGGAGCTGGCAGAGCACCTGGAAAGGATCAGGGCAGAGCTTGAAAGACACTCAGACTCGTACCTCGCCCAGGTGAATGGCACCCTGGCCATCCATTCAGAACAGCTAGCTGAGCTGAAAGGAGAGTCAAAGACTGCGTGGCCAAGAAAGCAGCCAACTAAAAAGGAGACCAGTAGCATCTGAGCTACAGAAATTTTTAAAAAGAGACTTAATGTGTCCTTTTCATTAGGCTCAAGTGACTTCCTCTGCTTCTCTCCTCTTTTTTTCAAATCCCATCTGCACAGATGCAAATTAACTGAACGGTGAAAGTCATTTCCCATAAGCTCCCTGGCCCAGTGCCTCCAGATGTCCTGGGTATTTAGTTTAGTGAAGTGAGGAGAAGCAGACACAGAATACAAAGACACACCTATGGTTGCATAGCTGGGCAATATGTTCCCCTGAGATTTTATTCTATAGGGCATTTGTTTTTTTGTTTGTTTGTTTTTTCTGTTTTCTTTGATCATGATAATTTTGTTTTCATATTTTACATTTTAACTTATATGAAGTGACTGCATTGTTATGATGATAAACTGTTTGTATTAGAGAAATAATAACAAAACAAAGCAAATGATATGGGACTAAAACGCTGTTACGGGTTTCTACTGCACACTCAACATCCTCCTGGTGGACACTTGTCTGGTCTTTTTAAATAATACTGTATGTCAACTTGGTGCTATCTACATTTCTGTAAACTCCTGTGTTCCAAATGTTTAAAAATGGCAGTGCATATTTTCTTTGACAGTTTTTTTTGTTGCCTGCCATATTGCTCCAAGTTGCACAGAAGTTCCATAATTCACCATTGGGGGGTAGTGACAACACATTACATGGCATGGTAGATGGAAGAGTAATAAAATCTAAAACACTCGAGGGCTGTCCTATGAATGGTAGTGCTTTTTAGACACAATTTTGACTAAGTAGGTCTTTTTTCAAAATTAATGTGGGTTGTTGGTTATTTTCTGACAGGCAATTCATCAGTTCAATTCAATTCAACTTTATTTATCCCTGTAAGGAACTGTATGCAGCAGCTAGCCTGTGAAGTTAATGTGGAGTCTATTACAGAGCTATTTGGAGTTTATATTGTAGAATGATCAGCAATCCCACATTTCTTTGTGTTTTTATAAATGGACAAAATTAACTCCATACTTCATTCCCATTTATTCTGTGCCAACAAATACACACAAGAAATAGCAGAGGAAAAACGCACTGCTTTAAATCTACCAAATCTATCAAAAATTGTGACCATATCAATGTACTATGGCACCATGTTTGGTAATAGCTATCAGAATAAAGTATGTGATGTCTTCGGAGGCAAGCTGAAATTCCTTATTAGTACACAGAATCTGAATGGTCACAGAATTTGCTGTAACACCACAATGACTATTATTTCTACAGCTAGATAAAGCATATCGACATCTTGAAGACAGAAATAAAAATTAACTTGCCAAGATGTGGTCAGATGAGCCCAATATGATCCTCAATGTCCTTATGATGTGTAGGTCACAAGCAGAACTGAGATCCCTCTCTTTTACTCTAGGGAATTATTTGAACAGATCCTAAAAATGCTGTTATGATTGTTTCCGTCTTTCGCTGATAGGCTGGGGAAAGAAAAGACTTCCAATAAAACCTTGATAAAAATGACCAAGAAGAACTGCACTGACTGAAAAAGAATCAAGTTTCAGAAGAAGCTAAGCCTTGCTGGCCACCCTTGACAGTAAGTAGCTGAAGGTTTAAAACTACAAGTAAAGTTCCCAGGTTGATGTCTACATGACAAACGAGAAGTCACATTTGTAACCTGAAAGTAATGAACAGCTGAAGATGAGTTTCTAAAAAGCTGCATCACATTTATTTCTCTCAATATCAATATCACGGAATTAGGAAAGCAAACAGATTTTGAATTGTGACTAAGCCTCTAGTCAGGCTGCACTGTCTGCAGGTTTCACAGAATATCAGCACACAGTTTAAGGCACATCTCTCACTGATTAACTGGCTGTCAGCCTGTAATGTGGACCAGAAATGTAACATTAATATATGCTGAGCAGCATATTGGCGGAAGGAATCTGAGGTGTGACTGAATGAGCAGTTTTTTTTTTTTTTAGAGGAATTTACTTTTGTTCAAAACCCCTGACTTCACCAAACTGATACATAAAGGAAAAGAAGAATGTAATTGAAATGACTTGACCGCAGCACATTCTTCTAAAGTTGCAAAACATACCAGCTCACAAGATTGTGGTCACATGAATTGATCAGATGATAGGCCGGGTTATTGGGTGAAAGTGTGGAAGATATTAAAGTATTTGTAGGGTCAGAGGTTAGGTGAGACTCAATGATAATGAATGAAGCTGAGTGAAATGAGCTGAAAAAATTAGTTGACCTTGCGCCACTGAAGCAGCGTCAGCAGGTCTTCTGTACAGCATCAGCACATAGTTTGTAAAGAAAACATCTCTCAGTAACCAGTAGAGGATGAAGCAATCACACCATAATGAAAACCAGAGGCTAGACATAAAAATAAAAACACTCTAGGGGCAACACAGAGCGGGCAAAAAGGGTCAAAGGCAAATATGGATAAAGCTGTATGGGGAGACAGAATTGGCTGAGGGATGAGGGAATGATGATCTAGAGCATGAGAAAGGAGAAATTCTGTAGGATAGATGTAATGAGAAATTAAATAAAAATAGTACAGTAAGAAAGTGACAGAGAGAAAAATGAGATGAAACAATGGATAGGTATGACTTTGACAGTGTAGGATGGAGGCGAGCTGAGAAGATGAGCCCAGCTCAGTGAATAGGAATACTCAAGCTGATAGACAGGGATGTGACAAGGGCAGGGCAGGCAGGAGAGCAAAGGATGGACACTGACACAGAGAGCACATCAGTGTCAACGAGGATGAAGAATGCGAGAAGTGGAAGCAAATGTGTTTACAGTCTCCTTGTCCCTCAGCTGTATCCCTCTATCCCGACAGGAGAGCAGGCAGGAGTCACAACAGGAGCTGGAGAAAATACGTCTCCTCAGATACATATGCGCAAGCATGCAACATACGGTACTCTACAACAGGGCAAACAGCAGCAGTGTAAGTTTAAACCCCAGGGCGTGACAACAGCTGGATGCTCTTCCCTTGGAAAGCGTAAGTGTAGGTGACCCGGAGAAGACACAGCAGAGGGGGGAGTATGATGAGAGAAAATAGCATCAGAGAAGAGGGGGAGCAGGTCGCTGTAATGCTGGGCAATGCTTATACCTGAGACCATGACAAATAGTTATGTAATACCAAGCGACGTTACAAATTCATGTGACATCCACACATGGGCACTGTGGCAACTCTCCTCCTCTGCTCTTTGTGTCTGCACATGCATGAAACATCACATACTCTTGCACATGTGCATACACACACACAGACGCGACATCCCGTAAGGCACTGTTGTTCTCTATTACTCAAACATCTGATTTAACCAGAAATGAGAGCAGGGGTCCTTGAATGCATGATGCCAGCCCCTATGTCATATAGGAGGTATACACAAAGCTAAAAAAATGTGGAGAGCTAAAGGGCACGTCTCTCTGGTTGTTTCTCAGTATTGAGCCTGTGTTTAGAGGATGCACACACACATATACATTGGTGGAAGAAGTATCCAGATCCTTTACTATATAGTCCTGCATGGGAAATCCTATTTACACAAAAGTACATAAGCATTAGCAGCAAAAGTTAAAGTATTAAAATAAAAGCACTGGTTTTGTCCATCTGAATAATATATTATTATTATATATGATATCATTACATGATTAATACTGAAGCATCAGTGTGTAAGCAGCATGTTACTGTTATAGCTGCTGGAGGTGGAGCTAGTTTGGATTACTTTATATACAGTTTTATGTACAAGGTCACCAGATAAACCTGAGGGGTCGTGAGATGATTGATGGAAGAGGAAAGAAGAAAAAACAAAATTCTCATACACAAATCTGTTTTTAAGTTCTTGGTCTTTTTCTCAAATATTTGATTTTTGGTAAGATATTGGAGCATTTGATCAGTTATTGAAATGAAACCATGTGTTTGGAGGGAAAACTTTCTCTTAGGTGGAGCTGTTAACAACTCATAGGCATCTGAAGTGTGGGCCTGACTACACACTGATTTTTAAGATGTCAGAAGCGAAAAAGTTTGGACACCGCTGGTTTAATCTTTAAC
This sequence comes from Xiphias gladius, assembly GCF_016859285.1. NCBI lineage: Eukaryota > Metazoa > Chordata > Actinopteri > Istiophoriformes > Xiphiidae > Xiphias > Xiphias gladius. Next base: position 18,096,461 of record NC_053417.1, on the reverse strand, counting down.
AATGTGTTGGCTTTTAAAAGCTTGTTGTATTATCCACTGTGTAAAATCGCCATCTTAAAATTAACTAGTAACTAAAGCTGTCAAATAAATGTAGTAAAGAACAAACTGCAATATTTCCCTCTGAAATGTAGTGAAGTGGATGTATAAAGAAGCGTAAAATTGAAATACTCAAGTAGAGTACAAGAACATCAAAATTGTACTAAAGTACAGTGTTTGAGTAAATGTGCTTAGTAACTTTCCACCAATGCACACATACATACACATACACAAAGACAGGCACAGAGGAAGTGTGGATGAAAATTGTGACACCATTCTGCTACCAAATTCAGTTATTCAGCTATTTCCTGATGCAGATTCCAGTTCGAGACACTCCGCAGGGAGAAGTGCACTGAAACAGACACATAAGCAGCATACAAAGGCAAAGGCGCCCCAGATGACATCAAAGCCTTTGAGTGGCAGAATACTCAAGGGGGTGCGTGTGGATGAATTACTAACGGATGTGTGCACGCTGTCTGCCGTGTGTTGTATACACATGCCAAGACAACTCTTGAGATCTTAAGAGCTGCCCTCTGTGTGTGTGTCTGACAGCTAAGTGACACTGGTGTTAGCATACCAAAGCCTTGCGTTGCCCAGACTTAAAGATGTGTCTACTCCAGCCAGGCTCTGTGCCTCTGCCAAGCCTCAGTCTCTCTCTCTCACACACACACACACACACACACACACACACACACACACTGCAACTACTGCTACACAGCGGGACAGAAGCATTTTCACTGAGGATAAATGGAGCTGTTTTTTTTGCATATTTTCAAATTCAAGCCATCATATTAATTTCTGCCATTGCCACCTTTTTTCTTGTGTTTTGCTTAGGAAACTAGTAGGGTAAATGCTGCACATATTCTGTGGAATATATTTAAACTCCAACGTAGATATCCCCTCGCTGACACTTTTTCCACAGCATTTCCTTTTTCTGAGAGCATAATTAAATTATCAGCTGTCACTTCTGTTAACTAGAAGAGATGTGCAGTTAATGTGCTAAATGCCACAGGGTTAGAGCTCTTCTGATTCAATGAATCTTGAGTGACCTCTGGTCAAAGCATCTCATTCTACTCGGGATTACAGCCTGGACAATCCCAACAAGCATTTTCTTTGTCTCTGGATCTGGATGGGCACACATACACACACACTGTCAGCAGTCAGAGTGACAAGAGTGGAAAGTGGGACTATTAAAAGAAGTATATGAAGACTGAGGAGTC